>NW_020925079.1:371182-645383 GCF_003984885.1 Neopelma chrysocephalum
TTCGCCTTGTCCCCCACCGGCTTCTCCGTGGTCTGCTGTCTGCCACGCGTGCCGCGTGTTCCTTTCGCGAATCGAAGTTCCTTTCGTGAATCGTGTTGCTGGTGGGTGATCTGCAATAACCAGGGGTAGTCTACATGCTTACCGACAAGTTCCTCACGGAGAAAAACCTCGGCTCGGTTTGGGCTCAGACTTGAGCAAGTGTCTCATGCTCCCAGTTAATTCAACATGAAGCAAGAACTCCGGTCTCTGCATAGCTGTGTAACGGGACACAGTTGGCAAACTGCAGTAAAAACACAGACAGCAAGATTCAATATTGGAAGAGCTCACTCAAGAATCCAGATTTTTCGATTTTAGATTCAATCCTCCATCTTCTGATTCATAGATTCCTCTTTACTTCACAGGTGGGCCAAACTGAGACTTCACCTGTTTCCTCTGGGCCATGAAGTTGGGAAGATGCCCAAGAGCAGAAAACCTTCACCATCACTGGTCCTTCCTGCCTAGGCACTGAGGAAAGAAAAGTATCTTCCAATCTCCTGTGAGAGCCCTTTATTTCAATGGGTGTCTGCTGCCTTTGGTGCATCTCTGAGAGGAGTTCTGTTATGTCAGTGCCCTGGTGCAAAGGAGATGATGACAGCCAGAAGAGCTCCCTTTCACCGTCTTATTCCCAACCTGAACAAAAGCACTTCTTGCTGCCTGTCTTGCCGTGTCCCATCCTCCAGCCCCTTCTACATCTTAGTGGGCTCCACTGAACTTGTAGCATGGGCTCAGTGTCTGTCTTAAGATGAACTGGGGAGCCCAAACTAAACCTGACATTTGCTGATGCTGAACTCCAGGAGGTTCCCATCAGCCTTTTCTCTAGCTTGCCTAGGTCCCTCTAAAGGGCATCCCTCTTCTCCAGTGTATCTAACATTCCCCTCAGACCAAAACCATCTGCAAACTTGCTGAGAACACATTCTATTGCATCGTACAGGTCATTAGTAAAGACATTACACAGTTTTGGCCTCAATATGAGTATTTTAGGAGGACACGACTAGTAACCAGCCACATGCTAGACTTTGCATTGCTGTTCAAAACACTTTGAACCCCAAGCTCTTGCCAATTTTCTGAGTATTTTCTAGGCCAGTTGTCCAGTGCATATCTTTCCCATATCCCTACCCACTAGACAGTTTTTACTATATACAAAGTAAAATCTAAAATTTACAGCGTATGGGGACAGCTTCAACCAGTGGAACATTATAATCAGGTGTATGGGTATCTGAACTCATGGTGCAAGAGTTAAGCTCCTGTCTCGTCTCCAGTATGTACACTTCAGTATCAGCCCCCTGAATGAGTTCTTAGCAATGAATATGAAGGGGAAAAAACGAGGAATAATTTCCAAAAAAATTTTTTTGAAGAGAATACTGATTACTTCAATGTATCCCTAATTTAAGCAGTGCCTAACAAAGAGGTCTGATTTGCACAGAAATCTTTGATTGGAGCTCAGATATTTCTAGACAGTACAGCTTGTGGGTAATTTTTGGCTTTCTGAAAAGTGACGCCTTGAAAACTTCCCTTTGTATCATTTAGTTTCTCCCCCAGCAAGCAGGTCACCTTAACTGGCCACAGGCCAATGACATAAATACACCTTTATTATGTGATCAGACTCCTTCATTTTAATATCCAGTTTGCTTGAAATTCCCATCTCACCACGTCATTTTAATAACAGAATTAATCTTTATACTTTAAAATACTGAACAACCTAACAGGAAGCACCCCCTTTGTATAAGAAAATGCCCCTTTTTTTTAATTTTCACATATACCTGCATTTTAAACATAAAATGAACAAATCATTTCATACCTTAATGCCACCATGGGTTAACTAATTCAATTCAGAGCATCACTAAGATTGTGTTACTGCTACCATCTAAGAAGTTGCTATTCTGGGGAAAAGTCTCAGTTTAGGAAAGCTCTTCAGCATGCGTTTGTGTTTAAACATGTTCTTATACCCACAGCTTTTCAAAAAGCACTGCAACCTGTACTTTACCATGTGCTTAAGCATCTTCCTGGTTCAGGGTTTTAGTCTGGAGCAAAAAAACCCAAGCTTACATTTGATATTGCAGGTATAATTAACAAGAGCAACCAGGAAGAATGTTAAAAAAAAAAAATTCCACTGTTGGCATGATTACAAAGCTACTTGAATTCATTGTCCACAGCACATCTGTATAGCAAAGAAGTATGGACGACATAAGTGGATATTCCTGTGACTTTTATGAAATCCCCACGTGGCTTCATGCAGATGTCAAAATCAAAGCAAATTCTCAGTACAACTTCCAAGGCTTTGATGCACGTATATTTCATTCTCAGCTTTTGTGTCAGCTTTAGTGGTGCGACTCAGCAAGCCATTTGTTTGATTAGCAATGGTGAACAGATAACAAGAAACAGGTCCTGACAAAGCCTCTTGCATCTTGAGGGCTTTATGAACAGCTGACAAGACTTCTGCATCATTAAACAGATCCATGTTTAGAACAAGTTTGAAACTTCAAAACCCCATGTAACTCATGTAAGTGTGTGCTGACAGCATGGATCAGACAAACTCCAGGCAAACACATGCATCAAACTACTGTCATACTTCTGCTTCTAAGTATCAGGCATGCTGCAGAGAGTAATGTCTGTGTTTTACTAGTAGCTCTTTGTAATTCATGCCAGATATCACCAAAAGGTGTCCAGTCCCGCTCACAACAAGTCATGTCAACGCTGGCAGATTGCAGGACTCATTCCTTCTGCCCTGTTGTAGGATCTATGGACAACTCACACAGCAGCAAACTGGAAAGAACAGAAGTTGAGCATGTGTTGTCTGTGTCTCCCTGTGAGCCAGAGCTTGGTGTTGGTGGCTCCAGGTGCTACAGCAGCAGCAGTGGGAATTCTCTCCACACTGTATCCTCACTCAGAAAAGCTGCCTAATCCTTGTGGACAGTTGCTTTCAGTGAAAGGGGAAAATATGCTGATTCTTACAGATGCTCAGAGTCTTGGAGAACTGAACCACCATCTCATTCAGCACCCTTCAGGCTGGAATTTTTCCATTCCCCCATTAGCATTAGAAAAGACTTAAGTCCTGAAGATCTGAATTAGTTGCCTCTTTTGTTAGCTGCTGTGTACACACTGCCACCTCCATCAGTTTATTTGGCTCTCTGTGATTGAGAATTTGATGACATTCAGGGGCAGGAATACTTCACACTTAGCAAAAAAAAAAAAAAAATTAGATCTAGTTTCAAAAATGTGTGATTATCAGCAGGCAGTGTTGAAATCCAAAATATCTGAGGCACAAAACTCTGGGGTTTTTTTCAGATGCTTTCATGAGAGTGAAGCAGCCATATTGGTTATCAATTACAAAAAAAGGTTTAAAGCATCACAAAAGTGGAGACTTCCTTAGGTTATAGGAGGCAGTGTCCAGAGCCCCTGTGCAGCGTTGTGCTGCCTTGAGTTTGCATCCTTATCAGTGGCAAAGCCCCACTGTGCCTCCAATTTATGGCTAGCCCATCAATTACCTTGATGGGGTTTGTTTCTCATGTTTGTCACAGTTAAATTTCTCTGTTATGTTTGTGTCTCTGCTTATCCTGTTTACAGGTTTCCTTTTTTCCTTAGTATCCCATACGACAAAGTGTTTGATCAGTTAGTCACAGATTCTAACTCCAGGCTTCTTACACTCTTTTAAGACAAGATAATTTAAAACTAGGGGTTTAAAATTGAGGTATTATGGGAGGTGTTCCCCAGTTGAAATGCAAGACAAGAAGGGAGGCGGGAATGCGAAAGGCCTTAGGAATGCAGCTCACTGCTGATTCAGCCTGAAAATACTTAAGTTTGGAATTACTGAAGTGTCCTATGTCCATGAAAATTTTCAAAATATTTCAACATTTATTCACATACACTTTGTCAAAATTTTGGAGTTTTTTCCATCCTGGTCCAGAATAGAAATCTATGATTTTTTACCAACAACTGTAGCTTGAGTTTTTCAAACAGCTGCAGTTACTTTATTAAAATGAGTAACTAGACTTCATTTTACATTATATCTTTGGGACTAGGAATGACATAAAAAAGGAAGAGACAGGTACAAAGAGTAAGAAGGTAAAGAATGTTCCTAGAGAATAAAAATCTGACCAAGAGTTTGTCTGAATCATCTTCTTAAGAGCAGTTCACTAAGTGTTTTCATTGTAATCTGTGTTCTTGCTTGTGAAGGATTATTTTGAGTGGACAATTGACTTTGAGATGTGCACTAGAGTTTCTTTTAAACATGAATTCCCTGCAATACATTCTAAGAAAAACACCCAACAGGCTGAGCTTCATTAGAACTATTCCAAAAGGACCACACAGCAAAAATATTTGCAGAAACTTATGGGTTTCCTGGACCTCAGTTTGAAACACAGTAAAGCAGTAATAGATATAAAACGAATTATGTGTGCACAGCACAGAACCACAGTTTGCTTGGTTGATTTGGTTCAGGCTGGGGTTTTTTTTGGCCCTGGGGTTACATGCATTGGCTTTGCCAGAGCCAAAGGTAAAATGGTAACGCTCATCTTTGGCAAGTGCCAGCGGCCGAACGGTGCTGCTGTTTTCCACAAGTTGGTCTGAATTAATATGATAGATGTTTGCAAACGTGTCATCAGAAGACAGCAGGTGGCACAGCTCAAACGCATGTGGCTTTTGATCTCCCTCTGGTGGCTCGATCGCAAACCCTTGGTCACCTGCTGCCTCCCCTGAGCTGGCAGAGAGAGCTCAACCAACACCACTGTGGACATTCAGTAACACTGAGGGTTCAACCCCAGTGACAACTTTGTCCCGGGTCTCTTGGTGTCTTAGTCTAATGAACTGTTTGATGAGGAGGGCGGGAAAGGAGAAAAAAAGAAACTCCTCCCTCCGAGTTATTATAGCTTCAAAATTAAGAGGCTTCCGTTGAAAAGGTGTGGAAAAGAAAATAACAGCCATCCCTTCAGGCTGAGGGAACCCAGTCAGCCAGCCCCCATCCCCCTCCAACTGGTCAACACCTTTCTTTCACGGTGGTAAAGGGAAAAAAATTCCAACAGCATTTTTAAAAGAAAACCCATGACACTTGGAAAGTGTTGGCACTTGAGGTTTTTGACTACTTGGAGCTGTGTGTCTGGAGAGAGGTCCCTTGAATAACAACCAGCAGTCTCAATCCTTGTGGGTTTCCATGTTGCCTCTAGAAGCATCCACTGTACAAAAATCCCAGGAGTGTCAGGCTCAAAAATTGTCCATTTATGGAGCTTCAGTCCAAGGATTATTCCTTTCCCTTGACAAAGACATCTTATTTGCTTGGTCCGTGATGCCAGGGCCGTTAGTCTAACAGATTACAGAAGAAAACACAACACTGAGAGAGCCATTTCTCCTTAGCATATTGTATTCCCTTTCCCACAGCAGAATGAGAAGTGTGCTTTTCAAGTGTAATATTTTATGCTATTGAAAGAAACAACATGCAAGTGTTTTTATATTTTGCAACAGAGAAACAGACACACGCTCTGTTTTGATAGCTGCTGCAAAACAAAGGCTCATTTTCGAGGATCTGAACTTATCTCCACCTTTCCTGTACACTGATATCTCTGTAAGAATACTGTGTTGCAGAAGTGCAGTTTCCAAAGTATGTTTTCTGTTTTTGAAGTCTCACAGCACTTTGGACCTGCTTATCACTTTTCAAGGAGGTTGATGTGGAACAGGCAAACATGGAAACTCCTGTTCATTTCAAGTCTGAGTGTGAATATAGTACCAGCACAATCTTCCAGAAGTGTTCTTCAGGACGCAGCATGTATTATAATGGCATTAAATAAAAAAAATACTTTTCTCATTAATTTTACCAAAGATGGAAATCCGTAAACCCCACCAAAGAATGAACACAAGAGACTACAAGAAGACTCCTCTCAGACTGTGGCAACACCAAATGTTCTTTTCTCCCCACACAACTCATTTCAACTACAGTTTATTCCCTTGTTTATTTTCCTATGGGAGGAGGAAAAGAGTGGTTTCACACCTTTAACCCATACCCAGGAACTGCTCATATGTTATATGCTGTGGAGCTGCTCCTAAATTATATGTTGTTAATGCTGAATTCAGCTTGGACAAGGTGAATGACTCCTTAAAAAACCAAAATCCCAACAACAAAAAGCCCTAAACCAACCAATCAATCAAAAAAAACACTAAAACGCCCCACAATAACCACCTTTGGAAGCTACTAGGGTTATTTCTTTGATTTCACATTGAACTGCTTCAGCAAGAGGAGAAAGAGAATGAGAAGGCTTCTGGGGGGGGGGGGAAGGTATTTTCTACTGGTTTCAGCAGTGACAAATTTCTAGGCAAAAGAAAAAAGAGGCAAGTTGCACTGAACCTTTTATGTGCAACTCAGAGAGCAACAGGAAAGGACAACCTGTCATACTTGTTCCTTATGTGGGCTGTAAAAACAATTACAACAAAGCCAGTATCTTTCTGCTTGAATACGTTACTTAAGTGTTTATATTTGGAGAAAATCTGTCCTATTTTCTTGTGTTTGGGTGTTTGGGAGCTTAGCTGCTGGCTGGGATTAACCCACCAAACCACAAAAGCAGGTGGTATTGGTTGTTTGGTGAGTTAGCCAGCAGCAGAAGGAGCACTTAACAACTGTGTCCAAGCAGTCCCTGTGGAAAGAGCAGGAGAATGGAAGTATGCACAACAAAGCATTGAGTTGCTCACACGTGGGACACAGGAGTACATCTGGGGAGGGACAGAGAACAGCAATTCCTCCCCTCTTAGTAATTTGCTGAATGGTTATCATGTAAGTGTAGATTTATTATGGTATGTGACGTGCTACTTAGATTCTAAAAAGCTGGACTGTGAGCCAGCTACCTAAAGCTCTGCTGACATCTGGTGCTGAACAGAAAATGAGTATGAGGTTTTCAGTACAATTAAGTTCTCAAGTTTGAAGCACTGTCTTATGGGACAAAAGTTGCATTTCTTCAGTCTGTCCCCTAAAAGTATTCCACAAAGCCTGCCTTGCATACACACATGTATAGAGTGCCCCAGATCAGACAAAACCTCTTTAGGAATATTTGCAGTGAACAATGAAGTGGCAACTGAAAATGACACAATAATTAGTGGGAATGTTGTATTTTTGTTGAGGTTTGAATCCCTTATAGGCATAGAGTTGATTTTTTTAGTCAAAGATCACTTAAATTGAAATACATTTTGTGTCTTGCAATATACTTCTTGAGAAAAACTACTAAAATAAAAAAAATAGCCATGGTTTTCTTCAAAATCTGGTGTGCTTTATCCTCCAGTTTTCTTTTTAAGAGTCTAAATTTCAGTATGGAAGCTTCTGTGGGTCCTGAAGTCCGACATTTCTTTCAAGGGACTTTAGTTTATTTTTCATAAAATTTGTCTTCTTTCCAGTGAAACCTGCTCTTGACAGTATTGAAAGATTTGTCCCAGCATTATTCATGCTTAGCAAACCTTTGCTTGTAGTGTGGTGTCCTGTAAAGAAAACGTAAAAAAGAATACTCATTTCAGTAATACAAGGACTTAGTGTACAAAACTACACGGTAGCACATATCAAGAATTGTTCATTAAAAAACTTTTGTGGGCTTGGGCCTATTCTTCAAGTGCTTAAGAGCAGTAAAAGTGATTTTTCTTTCATTTGCACTTTGTCTCTAGCAAATAATTAATTATCAGTTATATTGAATAACATAATTCATGATTTACTGGACAAAGAATGATCCACCTAATATCTTCTTACCAGCATCCACTAGCAGATGCTTTGGTTAAATGGAAAAATTGCCACAGACAGATATTCCCCTCAGTATCCACTCTCAAATGCCAGTGGCTTAGGAGCTAAGACTAACCCTAGACCTGAAACCCATTCCTCTTTGCTTAGTAGGTAGAACAGCTCTACTGATTCTCCCTATTCATTTATAACTTTTTTACACATTTGGCTGATCCGAGGACCAATGACAAGGAGTTTTGTGGTTTATCTCCTAGAAAAATCAGAGAGGCTCCCAGAAAATGCTAACTATTTTCAGAGCCACAGAACCATCATCTCCAATAGCTAGGGCTGGGTAAGGGTTTCTAGGTAACACTTCTGCACAAAAGGCATCGAGTATTTTAACTTTGCTAGTGAGTCAGTCAGAAATTACACTTACCTTTCAACTTTGGTTCTCCACCCATTTCTGTAGGTCTCAAAGCAGCAATTGCCAGGAACAGAACTCAAAATTAATTGTGAATCAATAATAATTTTTTAACATTCCATTTTTGTAAGACAATCTCAGACAAATTTATTTCTAAAGATGTTTTAATTTGTGTTGCTCCTGTCCCTCAGGGGACATGAAATTGATCAAATATATCAGTCGAACAAAAAAACATTACTGGAATGTTTCCATGGTCCTAAAGAACTGTCATTTTCTTTTCCTTTCTAAAAAAAGGGTGAGCTATCTGCTTTCAGGTTGTTGAAGTCTATGTGTTACAAAACCACTCAGGATGAAATCATATGAATTAAAGCAAAACAACCTGAAACAAAAGCCTACATTTCCATGTAGGAAACCTGTGACACATAATGCAAACATCTTAAGTAGACTGCATGGATATTATCTATCTAGATTTTAAAGTGCTTGTGAGTGCCTTCCATGGAAAATCTTTGGGCTATACATAGGCATAGAAGGGAAAGGGGAAGTGCTGTGGAAGATAAGACTGGTTAGGAGAAGCCATAAGGCTGAGCAGCCAGCCTTCAACATGGCAAAACATATGGTATATTCAGACATGGTTTGCAACATTAAGAAGTTAGTTAGTGCATCATAGTTAAGGCTGAACTAAGTCTGAATAATTGTTTTGAAGTACAAATGAACCATTGGGAGGTAGGGGATAGAATATACTCCCCTAAATTATATTGCTATTGCTTTAGCTAGAAAATGAGCTTCAAGCCAGTTTACAAATAAATCCAGAATTTGATTTATGAAACCTAATCTTAAAAATGGGTCTTTTCACCTTGTGCCAAGTTTTTATCACCACTTGGCTCAAGTAATGGAATAACTCAGACTCTTCCCATATATTTGAACTCACTGAAGTCTTGTTCATAGGCTCCTGTTGAAGATTTCCCCTCATTTCTGTTTGTTCCTAACTGAAAGACTTCTATATTGCAGCAGCAGATGCGAAATCTCCTGCTAACTTCATCATTAACCATGCTCTCAAAATGCTTGTGTTCCTGCAGCGTCCCTGCCTGCCTGCAGTAGGGCCTCTTTCCTTCCCTGGGCACAGCTGAGTTTCCCTCAATGAGAAAAGAAATCCAGATCACCTCACAGAGTGGGATCTGCAGTACTGTCCCAAGGCCACTGAGAGCAACCACTGAAAGCAAGAAGGCCTTTAAATGCTTTCCTAACTGGAAAAATTTTATGGACATCCCCACTCGCAACCAAAGGGGTCATTCCTCCTTCAAGACATATGTAAGGGGCTGCATCTGTTCATAGAGGACAAAAGGTGTGGGTTAGGCAGTTGAAGGGCAGAGTTAAGGACAAGGAAGGGGGGGTACTGCAATCAGAGAGCAGCTCTAAACCCTGACCACTGGCTTGATGTACATACAGCATCTGTTCTGAATGCATTTGTATGGTAGAACATTGCCATTCTCTGGAAGTGTTGAAAGTATGTTGGTGTAATACGTCAGTGGAGTTATGTTGAAAAATATTACCCACTCAATAGACAAGTTTCACTGAATGTAAAAGCCAAAGATGGGAAGGCAGCAGAACAGGTTGTTGATTACAACTGTTTGATACTATTATAAAATACAAGCTATATTTGAAATGGTAGTTCTTTTAAAACAAGACAAAGAGGTAAAAGAACTTATCCATGCACATTTTGCTAAAATGAAATCAATAGTAAAGGATGGAGGCAACTTTTTTAATAACAGAATGTTCTATTTCCACGAAGACGCTCGTCTTCACAATGGCAAATGAGTTGTTTTTGTGGAAATTGTTGGAAAAACAATTTAGTTTTGTAATAACCCCCATGATTGTGATGAGTCAGTGAAAGCTCCCATTTTCACATCTTCTTTCTGTCACTGAAAAAACAACTCTGCTTTCATATTACTAGAACGCTCCAGCAAACTCCGGAATTTGCTGGTATTGTTGGCGAGTATAAATAGAGCATTTTTTTTTTCTGCAGCTGCTTCCTGATACAGACGGAAAGCAAATGTTTTTCCCTTGTTACAAATCTGATGCTTATATCTTCTTCTCCAAGCTTCTCTGCTCTGAATGAATTTCACTGGAGCCAAGTCATCACTAGGTGCATTTTGTTTACGTAATAAGGAGTGTGCCTGCTTGGGGTATCCTCTGAAGTTGCTCCCTGTTAATGACTTCTGAAAGAGAAACACAGGCACCTTCCACCTTGTGCACATGGGCTCACTTTGCAAACAGTCCTCCAAAAAACACAGCTCTGGTTTACCGGTGGCATGGTGGAAGAATGTGTTCTGTTCCTTTGAACTATATTAAAACTTCGCAAATTATCTCTTTATTCACATATTACACTAACTGCTAAATAAAATCACTCTCTTTTACTCTCCCAGCTTTGTCTGGTAAAGATCTAGTTTTCCTTCACATTGTGACTCTGCCCCTTCACACAACCATCTCCTTGAGTGGTAAAAGAAGACTTGAGAATTACATCCTAAATATCTTGCTTAAGACATGAGTCATTGTTTCATTCTTGCATGAATATATCTATTCTTAGAATTAAAACAGCAAAGAGGACATGTTGCTTGAGTCACCATGCATTCAATTGTCTTAAACTGAAGATTAATAAGAATAAACCAGCATATTGCCATTTCACCAAGGCAAAGAGGGAATTATGTTTAGACGTCTATAGCAGATATCAGGAAGGATTTTACCAGTGGTACTTTTACTAATCAACAACTGATGGGAAACGTGTCCCAGTTCTACATTTTGTCTAAAGATTATGCTCTAAAACAAAACTCTGTGTATACATCCTTTACAGTGTAAGTTAATTCAGAGGATGCCACACAGTCGGAATGCAAGCAAGATACACTATTCAAAACTCTATCAGAGCACCAATAAGCTACTCCCATAAACTTTTTAACATGATAACATAAAATATGACTGCACTTAATCACAGAATGGTTGAAGTTGAAAGGGACCTCTGGAGGTCACCTGCTCCAACCTCCTGCCTCAGGCAGGACCACCTACAACAGATGATCCAGAACCATGTCCAGATGGTTTTTGAATATCTCCAAGAAAGGAAACTCCACATTAACCTCCTTTGCTGCAAGGGCACATTGCCTGTTCATGGTCCACTTGGTGTTCACCAGAACCCCCAAGACCTTTTCTTCCCAGCTTCTTTCCAGTTGGGTGGACCCCAGTGTGTGCTGGTTCCAGGGGTTGTTCCTTTCCAGGTGCAGGATGTTGCACTTCCCCACTTCGAACTTCGTGAGGTTCCCATCAGCCCATTTCTTCAGCCTGTCAGAGACACTCTGGATGGCAGAACAGCTCTCTGGTGTATCAGCCACTCCTCCCAGTTCTGTACCATCATCAGACCTGCTGAGAGTGTACTCTGCCCCAACATCCAGATCACATGAAAATGGACAGAATTGGGCCCCGAGTTGCCCCTGGGATGAACCACTAGCTACAGGTCTCCAACTAAACACTGTGCCACTGATCACTAAACTCTGAGCCTGGCGAGTCAGACAGTTTCCAGCCTCAAAGTGGAGGGGATCTGCTCATCCAGCCCATACTTTATCATATTCTCTTGAAGATGTTATGGGACACAGTGTCGAAAACCTTACTGAAGTCAAGGTAGAAAATATCGACTGTTCTTCCTGTGTCTACCAAGTCACTCATCTCATTGTGGGAAGTTATCAGGTTGGCCAAGCATGACTTGGTGAATCCATGCTGATCACTCCCAATCACCTTATATTCAAACTAGTGATTTGGCCTCTACAATGTTATTTTTCTGTTTGTCAGTAGTGCTACAGGAAGGGCAAAGAAAAATAATTATGCTTTGTATTTTTCTGTTACAAATTTTGTGCTAGGCTGGAATTGCTAAAATCTTTTGATCTTGTTGCAGAAACCTGATCTAGGAAGGGCTCTGATCAAAGTGTAAGCTGTCACTAGCACTGCCCACTCCATCCTATCCCATAAGATACAGTCTTAGGAGTTACTATCACATCATGTGAACTGGGAATTTTGCATGCACTTCTAAATCTAGAAATATCCTCTTCACATGCTCATGCTGAACTTTTCTTGGAGTATGGGATTTTTCATTCATGTTTCTCATGTTTATTTCAAGCGAGTCTGGCAAATGAGCAGCAGAACTCCAGTGGCTTAAGCAAGGCAGGAGATCTTCCAATTCTTTGCCTCTGTCTAACTCTCACAACAGAAAATCTCTTCCCAGCAGAGAGGGACTGCGGGGTGTAACAGGGCAAAAACATTAGTCAAGACTGATGCTTTCCTGCAGCATATCAATACAAATCTCCTTAAGAAAAAAAAAACAACAAACCAACCAAAAAAACCCAACTGAAAACAAGAAACACTGTGGAGAACTTCTCTTTGGTGACTAGTGATAGGATCCCCTAACTAGTGTTAGGGGAGGTTTAGGTTAGATATTAGGAAAACTTTTTTGACCCAGAGAGTGTCTAAGCACCAGGGAAGCAGTCACAGCACCAGGCCTGACAAAGTTCAAGAAGTGTTTGGACAATGCTCTCAGGCACATGGTGTGACTCTTCGGGCTGTCTCATGCAGGGTCAGAAGTCAGATTTCGATGATGCTTGTGAGTCCCTTCAAACTCAAGATATTCTATAATTTTATGAATCAGGATAGATTTTAGAAGAGAGTGACTTACAGGCAACAATTAACATACATGTGTTGTTTTGCTATCAAGAGCAAACACGGGCACAGAGCAATCCTTTGTGACCTTTTAGCTGATTTTTTAAGCTATGTTTCAATGACTTTCTCTTTTCTCAAAAAAAATGACAAGTTTACTAAAAAAAGTGCAGTGTACAAGCATGAAGATCCTTGCCTATGCCACAGGTGCTGCTGAGACAAACAACAACGATTCTGCTAAAAATATCTGGACTATTAAAAAGAAGAGCCTGAACCTTGTTTGCCCCGCTTTTATTCATGGGGCACAAATTACAAACTCTGAGGGGGTTTTTTCTTTCCATGTGAGGCCAATATTAAATCTATGCACAACCTTAAACCAGTGGTCATTTTACTCCGTAGAGTTTCAGCACTTTCTGTGTGAGGTTTTAAAACTTAGTAAGACTGGGAACAAGCCAGCATGTTGGGGACTCAACATTTTGTTTCTGTCTCAGCCATCCTAAGTTTGACCTTGAGATTACAGCTTCACTGTGTCTAGGCTTCTTGGCACCAGAATGGCTTAGAACAGTGGGGCAGAAGCTCAGAAGGGAACTCCATACACTGCTTTCTACACATTATTTTGCCGAAAATTCTACGGTCACCTTGTCTCATAAAAATAATCACAGAACTATAAAACTAAAATACCAATTATTGCACAGAGATGAGGTGCAAGGGTAGCAGGTATATTGTTCTCAGTACTTTTCTGGTCAATAATAGACGAGATCATAGTCTCAAGGTTCTTGAGAAAGTTCCTCCAAAAGAAACACACACTTTGCTTTGTATTAGAAAGAGTGAGGAAAGGTCCAAGAGTACTGCAACAAGGCCTGAAAGTTTTCATTTTGACTGCAGTAATTGTTTTGATTTTCTCCTGATTTGCATTTTGGCTTAGATAGCTAACTGTTGATAGGTATTCAGTTAGTCCTTTCCACCTTCTACTTGACTCTCACTCTCACACACAGTTATTAATACAAAGATAGATACATTTTAAAAGCTACAACATAAACTCAAAGCAAGCATATAACAATGCAGATCTCTAAACATTAATATCTGGAGAATGGGAGTAATTTCTGACAACTGCTTCCTTCCTGAATTGAACAGAGAACTTAGAGCTCAGCATTACCTACAAGTGTTTACTTAGGTCCCTTCCAATACCTACCTTTGGATTCTCAAAAAATTGACCCAACCCTAGAGATCTCAGCTGCAAGAGGTAAAGATGAGGGGAACGCAGTATACATTTTGGACCTCAAGACAGGTTAAGACTCCTGCCCGAATACAGCCTGGTGGTAGGTGAAGCTGTGACACTGTTAACCTTTACAGCTTGATACTAAGTTTTCAGAGCAGAATTAAGTGAGGTCAGGACACTACGACCAGGCAGTGGTAAACAAGTCTGAGACATCTGGCTAACTTCATGCATGATATTACAACTCAGACACGATATTCAGTTCTACTGGGTGGGTTTTTTTCAGCTAGCTGCTGTTCTACTCCATCAAATTAATTTCTGCTTGTGTACAATAGTATTGGTATTGGAAACTGCAATGATAATGGTCGACTTCTGCTAGAATTCTGTGCAGAGCAACAGTTTACCATAACTAATACTATCTTTCAGCAGAAAAATAGTCTGAAGACAACCTGGATGCACCCCAGGTCTAAGCATTGGCACCTCATTGATTATGTCTTGGTGCGTCGGAGAGATGTCCGCGATGTCCTCCACACCCGCGTGATGCCCAGCGCAGAATGCCAAACAGACCATCTGCTTGTGCGCTGTAAACTCAACTTCATTCTCAAATTCAAACCCAAAAGGGGCAGTATCCCAAGGAGAAGACTTCAAGTTAACGACCTCCAATCAGCCACAGTAAGAGAAAGATTCCAGACTAATCTTCAAACCAGGCTCGAAAACCATCCCACAAATCCTGCAGATTCCTCTCCTGAAACAATTTGGCATCATATTAAAAGCTGCATCCTGCAATCCTCTGAAGAATCCTTAGGGTTCTCCCTCAAGAAGAACAAGGACTGGTTTGATGAAAACAATCAAGAAATCCAGGACTTGTTGAGGAAGAAGAGAACTGCCCACCAAGCACACCTTGCACTGCCATCCTGTCACGCTAGAAAAACAGCCTTTCGTCTTGCATGCAGCAAGCTTCAGCAGAAACTCCGTGACATCCAGAACAAGTGGTGGACCGATCTAGCTGCAAAAACTCAACTATGTGCAGATACAGGGGATCACAAAGGATTCTATGAGGCCCTGAAAACAGCATATGGGCCTACGTACCAAGTCCAAAGCCCACTACTCAGTGCAGATGGTCAAACGCTTCTGACAGATAAAACCTCCATACTGAATAGATGGTCTGAACACTTTCAGACTCTTTTCAGCACCAACCGTGTAGTACAAGACTCAGCAATTCAGTCCATCACACAACAACCGGTGAAATTCGAATTGGATACTGCCCCCACTTTAGGAGAAACCCTCAAGGCCATACAGCAGGTGAAAATTGGCAAGGCAGCTGGGGTTGATGGAATCCCACCTGAAGTCTGGAAACATGGGGGCCTTGCACTCCATGCTAAATTTCATGAGCTTGTGGTGCGCTGTTGGGAACTAGGCGAACTACCTTCAGACCTTCGTGATGCAGTCATCATCACCTTGTATAAGAAGAAAGGTACTAAATCTGACTGCTCAAATTACCGTGGTATTACTCTGCTCTCCATTGCTGGCAAAATCTTAGCAAGAATACTCCTGAACAGACTAATACCCGCTATAGCAGAAGAAATTCTACCTGAAAGTCAGTGTGGCTTCAGAGCCAACAGGAGCACCACAGACATGATATTTGTTCTCAGACAACTGCAAGAGAAGTGTAGGGAACAGAACAAAGGTCTCTATGTAACCTTTGTCGACCTCACCAAGGCTTTCGATACTGTGAGCAGAAAAGGTCTTTGGCAGATTTTGGAACGTTTAGGTTGTCCCCCCAAGTTCCTTAAAATGATCATCTCACTTCATGAGGATCAGCACGGCCAAGTCAGATATGGCAACACACTTTCTGAGCCCTTTCTAATAAAGAATGGTGTGAAACAAGGCTGCGTTCTCGCTCCTACCCTATTCACAATCTTTTTCAGCATGATGCTCCAAAGGGCCTCGGCAGATCTCGATGATCAGGACGGTATCTACATTCGATATCGTACTGATGGAAGCCTATTCAACCTAAGGCGACTAAAGGCCCACACCAAGACCCTAAACCATCTTGTCCGGGAGCTGCTTTACGCTGATGACGCCGCCCTTGTTGCCCACACAGAAGCAGCTCTGCAGCGTTTAACATCCTGCTTTGCAGATGCTGCTGAGCTCTTTGGGCTGGAAGTCAGCTTAAAGAAGACTGAAGTTCTCCATCAACCTGCACCTCAGGAAGTCCTCCATCATCCCCACATCACCATTGGCCAGTCAGAACTCAAATCAGTCCAACAGTTTAATTACTTAGGCAGCCTCATCTCCTCAGATGGTAAGATCGACGGGGAGATAGATAATAGGTTAGCGAAGGCATATAGTGCCTTTGGAAAACTCCATAAAAGAGTATGGCGTAATAAACACTTGAAGAAAAGTACCAAGATCAGTGTTTACAGAGCCATAGTGCTGTCTACTCTTTTATATGGTTCCGAATCATGGGTCATCTACCGCCACCACCTGCGTCTCCTAGAACGCTTCCATCAACGCTGCCTCTGTACAATCCTGAACATCCGCTGGTCAGATTATGTGACCAATACATCTGTTCTTGAACAGGCAGCAATCACAAGTATTGAGGCCATGTTACTGAGAACACAGCTGCGATGGGCAGGGCACGTCTCCAGGATGAAGGACCACCGCCTCCCTAAGATCCTGCTTTATGGTGAACTTGCCTCCGGCTGCCGCAAGAGAGGAGCTCCGAAGAAAAGATACAAGGACTCCCTGAAGCAACAACTCAGCCTCGGGCATATTGATCACCATAACTGGTCCACTCTGGCCTCTAATCGGGAGGCCTGGAGACAGACCATTTATAACGCTGCTGATGCTTTTGAGAAGGCACGCAGGATCACTCTTGAGGAGAAAAGACAACGCAGAAAGAATCGAGCCTTGCAGAATATACCATCTAAGGAGTCTTTCTGCTGTGTCTTTTGCAACCGGACGTGTCTATCTCGTATTGGCCTTTTTAGCCACCAACGCGCTTGCATGAAAAATGGGTAGAGCCCTTCCCAAATCTTCGTTCGCGAAGCCTAGCCATGATGACAATAGATTACTATAACTGCAAGCTGCATGGCTGAAGGCACGTTTCACTCAAAGCATGAGCTCTTCTCACAGCTGTATGACCAGACCAGCTACTGAGCTGTGTAGACACAGGAGATCTGGAAGAAGATGGTGGCATCTATATAGCCAGCACCTGTTTATCATCCCAAATATTTAACCCAGGTAAATCCCATATTTGCAGACTTGCAGGATTCAGGCATAATTCCCTACTGTTAAACCACTCCCTCTCATCTTAGGGCTCTTGCAGTGCTCAGCAACATAAAGCTATGCTTATGAGGCTTTGCATAGCCATGAGGCTGTGAGCTAGTACTGGTCACCTGGAATTGCTATGTGCTGGACTCCTGTGTGATAACAGTTCATGGAAAAGATTATTGACAGGAAGCCAGGTCTTAACTCCTGCTTTCCAGCTTTGCCCCAGGCTTGGCACCTGATGACTCCGCCCCAAATTGAATGCCACAGTTGAATAAACAGGCATTATATGGCCTGAACTAAGAGTAGACTTTGGCTGGCCGGACAAACCTGCACAACAGTCACTGCACCCCATTCACCAGGACATGAATCCGCGACAGACGGATGTGGAGGAGGCAGTTTCCAGAAAAACTGGACGCAGTAATTCTTTGGTTTAAGGTAAAACAGAGAAAAAACATTACCTACCAGCGTCTTAATGTAATTTTAAATAGGATTTGAGGTAACACATTTTATGCTTATTGATAGAATGTGAGCTAAGTATCACACGCACATGTGAATGAACCCAGACCCTCTGCCCTGAAATTATGTGTTTCAGAGGACTAATCAATGCCTCCACCTACCTCAGGGTATATCACTGATGTCCACAAAAGTTTGAATCAAACAGTAACAGATGAGGCCCACTGAAGTGAGAAGGGGAGCCAAGATGTTCCCACATTTGATGGTCCCCCTGTAGAACAGAGGCACAGGGTTCTTTCCAACCATCTCGCTTCTCAGGTCTTTATTTCTGAGAAAATCAAGTGTTGCAACAGTCTAATTTCCTGTGAAGCAATGATTCCAAGGAGAAAATATATTGTCTGCAAAAGAGGAAGCAAGTCCTATGATTGATGCAGGTGTATACAGCGTCTCTGCCCCAAAAGGCTACAACTCTAGCAGGGCAGGTAGGAGATGCTTGGTAACACTTTCCCTTAGCTCTTCACAGAGTGCAAAATCAGCAAAAGGAACCAATATAAACACTGATCTCTGTAGATCTGAATGAACTGTGGTTTTCATACTTCTTGCTACAACCTGGGAAATGAAAGGAAGGCTATGAGTTGCTGTTCATATGAAAAAGTGGTTTAAGACAGGGATAAAAACACTTCCTGTCTTTGATATAGGAAACATTCAGCAAGAACATTGCCACCAAGCTGCTAACGTCCAGCTGGAGCATTTTCTTATCCACGACTATGAAACTGCTGCTGTATTCCCCCATGCCCCACACCTACTAGGTAACTGGCCAGAGCTGGGAAAAAAAGTTTTTCCTTGCAGGTCAGCTTATTTTATGATAGAAGGTCCACTTCTGGCATGCAAGTCTGGCCTACTACAAGAGGGCAGACAGTTCTAACCAGATATCCCTCCCATGTTTCTTTACCTGTGAGGCATGATAGAAAATTCATTTGCATTGTAGGTCTTTGCACTCATCTGTTATAGTGTTCTTTCACCTGCATAAAGTTCTTATAAGCTTCTATTTGTGAAGATTACTTTTGCTGCCGTACCAGAGCTGTCTGACGTGTCAGAGCCCTCATACTGCATGACTAAATGGGTGAATCTTGAACAACCACCTTCCAAGATTTTTCCTAGCCGCTTGTTACCACCTTAAGAGATGCTGTGTAGGCACTTCAGTCATATGAAACTACTTTTCCCTCTTTGCAGCTTAGAGTTACCACTAATATTGTCACGTGAAATAATACTATTAATTTCCATTTGTGTAAATGAACTCCTTATCAGTTGCCTTAGCAATCCAAATTATATTTGGATGAGGCTACATACCTGTAACAAGTAATTAGATTCTCTGTTGGCCCCAGGAGCAAGAATTATGAGGAATTACAGACAACCTAGAGCCTGTGTCTTGAACACGGGAATACATTGCTCTGGATGGCATGGAATTTAAAATCCTAGTTACACCAAGTGCACATGGCTCTCAAACAAGACTAATGAGTGCAAAGGGTTTGATCCAAATGCCATAGTTACAGCTCCTTGCAAAGCAGTGCCTGAAAGTGTTGAATTTCCCTGTCAATAGGCAAGAAGCTAAGACAGGTTGATTTGATTTGTAAGCTTGTTTAGTTCAGATTTTCAGTGATTAAGCAAGCAAGCACTCACCTGATATAAGTGGTGGCCCACTAATTTCAACAGAGTATGCAATGGAAAGAGTTGAAATTCAGACAATATTTGGAAGATCAGAGGTTGCTTCTGGTCTAGCCTAACTAAAATCTTCCAGTCACCCAATAGTTCCAGCTTTAAAGGAATGATTTTCTCCCTGAAATTCAATCTATGGAAAGAATAGGCCCAACTCAGTCTGCAGGTGACTACAGTCTTTCTGATTACAGACAGGCTCTGTTCTCTTCTGACAACCCACTTCTGTCTCAGAAAGTAGGGGCTGTGCAGAACCCCAAACCAGGCTTTTCACCAGGAGATGAACAGTTTGAACTCCAAGCAGAAGCTGAACTTCCTAATGTCAAAAAAATAGTTTGGTCCACTGAACTCAAAGAACTCCACGGAAGGAAGACTTAAATGTTAACAGCATTTTTCTTCTTGTGCAACTCTCTGAGCTTATCATGTGAGGTAAGTATTTTAGATCCACTCGACAGTGGAAGTTTTTAAAACCTAGTCTTTCTTTAGGGGACCTGAGTGTGAGGACAGGTGAGTTTTTTTGTGAGGTGCAGGTAACTTGTCCATGAGCTCACCTGAAATTTTGTTCCTTTTCTACCTCAGAGCATCTCGCTTATTGGAGTCTTCCACTCTGCTGTGCTCAGGAATTTTCTGTGATTCATGTCTGGACACAGGAGTTACTGTGCAGGGGCTTCTTGAAAACAAAACAGTGGAGCAAGTCTCTATTCTACTAGAGCACTTTGATGCCTTTTTGTTTCTTTGCAGCCTCCTACACAGTCATCATTTTTTTAAGTTTGCCCCATCTCTGAGTGAAAAAACCTAGCTTTTATGCCAGCTGGCATTGCTTCATCACCAGAAATAGCCTGGAACACCAGATTTGGAGATGCTCAACACCTCCTTCTCCACCCTTCAACAATGGATTTTATGGTCCACTTTCTCTCTGACTCTGTGTTTAGAGTCAAACCTAGAGTCCCCAGTGCTTATTGAAGTCTTTGCTTGTCTTTGATCTGGAATGTGCCACAGTGATGTGGAAAAGAGGAAGAAAAACAGAAAGTGATAGACTCTGAAAAATAGATGGAAGTTGCAATTCAGATTGACTAGGACAGATGAGCAAGCTCTGACAGGTAAACAGCCCTGCATTTATAGCTCTAAATCACTTCATTTCACATGACTGATAGGCTTAGCTCACCTGTGAGTGTGTCAGTGATCCAGCTTGGGTCTATAGGATTCCTCTCTTCTGTGATATGCTCTTATCTGAAACCTCTTGCCCCGTTACATTTGAGAATCATACAACCAGTAGTGTCTGTAGGTGTGATACTATCACCACAAAATCTGAACCTTCACTTGAAATGTGTAGTTTTGGAACCAAACATGAGGATTCAGAGGTGGCAGAATGGTTTTCAGAGACCAACATACTTCTGCCAGCGAGAGCACTACACACAGAAGAATGGAAGCATAGGTTTGCCTGGGCAGCCCTGAGGAAGGAATTGGAAGGGACCCACAAGGATCACAGAGTCCAACCCTTAACCCTGCACAGGACACCCCCAAGAATCACACCATGTGCCTGAGAGCATTGTCCAAACAGTTCCTAAACTATGCCAGGCTTGGTGCTGTGGGAGGCTAACAGGCTGTAGGTTCCAGGATCCTACTTCTTGTCCCTTCTATTCTTGTACCCAGCCTGTCTATTTCAGTCTTCACTCTCACAGTAGCTTTAAGCTTCTTATCTTCTAGTTTAGGTTTCTTGTCACTCAAGCAAAATTCCACATTTGAGCTTAAAAGTGCCTCACTCTTTCTAGAGAAATCACCAGAGAAAGGGCTAGCTGCATCTCTCTTTTCATACTGGCCCACATGAGGCTCAACATCCCTCCTTGTCTTCCCAAATTCTGCAAGAAGCTGCTGTGGCAGTAAGGGCAGCTTGAAATTGCAAAGCCATCCCTGCATTTTGTACAGTGTCAGTCTTGCTGGTTCATTTCCAGCTTCAGACATTAATCGTTATCTCCTTCTGTGACTGTCCAGGTAACTCAGGTGACAACATTTTGCCCAGCAAACCCTGCTCCATTGCCTGACACAATTTTGATTCCTTCCATCAGGCACTTCCACAGTATTGTGGGATAGTCCAAAACAACCTGTAACATGCTGAGTAGCTCACAGTCTGGCTCACAGATCTGCAGGAAGGTGAGTGTCTAGGAGCTGGTGATGTTGGGTGAGGTGCAGTGGTGGCTCTTCAGATCCTTTGTAGCAAAGGGCTTTGGCAGTGTGAGACAAAGTGTGAGGGCTGCTGAGCTGACAGTGACAGCGTTCATTAGAACTGGCGGAGGTTACAGGTCTGTGCCACTGGCACGATCAGAGAATCAGCAACAGGAGCAACTTGTTATTTTCAATTAATTGCCTCATAAATAGCAGAAGCTGAGGGAAATAAGGTGAAAGTCAAGCTTCAGTAAACCATTTAGTTTCAAATGGGCTTCCTGGAGGATCTGGATAATTTGTTAGTGTGTAAATGCAATAGAAAATGTCGCAGGTCCAACCAGGGACTCTGCTGACTCTGCAGTGTTTCAGGGTACCACCCCCAGAGCTCTGTGCTCATACTGCTCGTGATCTAGCTCATATTTATCTGCATTCCAGCACGGATATGGTTGAAGTCAAATGACCAGACAAATAAGAGTTTTGGGGAGTGAGACAGGAAAGTAAGGGACAATACGACACAGAGATTAAGAAGAGAGATTTGTCACCTGACACATACAGTTTCCTAATACCTACTAAACAAAAGCTGAAATAGAAAGATGTGTTGAGCACAGGCTACCTCATACGTCAGATGCTTTCTTGGAACCAGTGAGGTTCCACTTACTAATGCTTAGTATTTTGCAAAGCTTACCCTGCCCGTGCAACAAAGGGAACAGACCCAAGGCAGTGTCTGGGGATGCAGCCCCACACGTTGCAAGAGCAAAGGATGCAAGGCCCAGATCCTTATCATGAGCAGTTTAAATCCTAAATTTGAGAAGTGTTCAAATCACTGAGTTACACAGAAATAATGATAAAGATGACATAGATTAGGAATTTTCATACTGGGATAGGTTCCAGTCAGCTGAGGGCTGACTAGTAAAGTAAACTTCTCAAGGGCTGAGCACTAAAAAGGTGAGGGAGACTTCCATCCAGGCTCAGGCAGAAACTAAATAGTTGTATTTCTTATATCAAGTGATGCTTGAAGTCAAATATGAGATCCATCCCAGGTATAATTTTCCTTGCATATGTGAGTGCATACACCTTAAAATTAAGCCATGATGAGTCACTCTGGTGTCAAACTACATCCTGTGAGAATCTGCCATACACTGAGTGCAATTTTCAGTAACTGCCATGTCAATCATTATCAGTGTTAGCAAATATCTATCTTTACATATAAAAAATCCATTCCAGCTGTGGACACAATTTTCTTATAGATGTTAGTATGGGAAAAATGAACACACAGCTAGGCCCATGGTCCTCCTTTACTGTTGGTTCTGTACATTCCTGCTCAGAAAAATACCAGGCCAAGACAAGCTGCAGGTAAGCCACTTCACTCTTTTACCAAAGTTCATGTTCTGATAGCATCAGTCTGACCTTCCATTTCCTCTTATATAAAAAAAACCCATACCTAATATAGGACATTCAGGTGCAGACTACACAGATTTCAGGTAAAGGCCAGTGTGGCAGAAAACACAGCTTAACAGGCTACAGGATACCTTGTTGGATTTGGACCTTAGCTTTGTAAGACTGAAATGCACAGCAGGTACCATTCACTCTCCTACATGTTTTGGCAAGCAGGTTTCTTTATTAATAGAGCATCAGCAGCTTACCACCCTCACAAAGGCATTTTGAAGAGTCATTCTTGATCCATTGATACTACCTTCTGTTTTGGCTGTTGATACACAGTTAGTGTATTAAGGTACTGCTTTTATTTAGAAAAGACTGCAAAGTTTGCCAGATACCATGCACAGCCCCCCATGTCTGTTCATGGAAAGAAATCCAAGCCCTGCACTACACAACCGCTCAGGCCCAGGCCTTCAAGTAATGAAACAGAATGACATCTTTCTCTTTGAAGCTCTAGGCTGTGACTGGCTTGAGCTAACTACAGCCTTAATCTTTTCTATTTGCTTGGCTCAACATGATGGCCACAATTTACCTGAAGACCCAAGTAGAGAGTAGACACCTAGTTGCTTGCCCAGTGTGTAATTTACTGCAATTTATTGCCCTTTAGCCAAGAAAGTTCCAGGGTAATTTGTTCTCAAAGTGTCACTTCACTGCATGTAGCTGTTCTGGGAACACATTTATATTCTCAATCAATCTTGGAAGAAGAAGCCTACCTGACTTAGTGAATGACAATGCTAAGAGTCACCTGAATAGCATGCATTGAGTGAGGAGAGTAAGAAACATTAAGATTAGTAATTCCATAATTTTACCTTTCTTCTGCTTCTTCTCTTCAACCTATTTGTACAGTAATGAATATCGAAATCAAAGATGACATCAGTTCTAGTTCACACAAAAGGATGCTAAACATCCCATAAGAACTCGTGTGAAGAGAGCTGAGCAGCCTTCATGTATCTGAAAGCTAGGTTCAGATTTTGGGGAGTATTTGAACAATTTGCCAACAATCAAAGAGGGCTTTCTTCAGAATAGATTCTGCATCTATGCTGTAAGAATCAGCTTAGTAAACCCTGTAAGATGCACACAGAAGTTGTGTAACAACATGCAAAACAAGGTTATTGAACCTTAACTAGGTATGAAAAATTGCAGGAAGTAGCACTTCAAGGAGTTCTGAGGAGCAAGCAGTGCATCTGTGTTGCCCTTAAATTGTGTCCTTGGTCTCTGACTGTAAGAAGCCAGATGGAACTTGGCTGGCTTATTGATATATATGCATAAACCAAGATAATGCAAAAACTTTTCTGTGTGCCAGGAGACCTAGCCAGGTTGCTCATGAATAAGGAGGAGTAGGAGCAATGTTTTCAGTCCAATGGAGAACTCAAGAGAGGGCTATCTTCTTCACAAATAATTAAGGAATTATTTAACTAGTAACTGTCAGATGACAGAGTATAAGCAGCCAATACAACAATTATCCATATTTATCCTTTAGTGCGTTATTCTGTTTGTCAGATGAAACAAAAACTGCTGAATTTAGTACAGGGCTCATAAAGTACTTTCATTGAAATAGAAACATTGTCTCTCCTGGGGAAATCAGTGTTATACCTTTGCAGCACATCTCTGGGTCAGCCCTGCAGCTTTTCCGTAGGACTGCACTTAATTTGAAGTGTGTTTGTTTAGTGTTGGCTGTGTGGTATCATAAATGACACACTGCTGTTTTGCCAATGATTCCTGAGGCAGAAATCCTCCTTTGTCAGCACATCACAGAAGTGGTTAAATTTAAACATTCTTAGAACTACACCGAACAAATTCTCTGATAAGAGAAATCTGTTTTCCTAACACAAAAAAGGATGCACTCTGAAATTCCATGCAACACATTGCCAAAACTGGGTTTCTTGAAAAGCTGCCACTGTACAGGATCAATCCATTAGCAACTGCAAAGCAGCCAGTTCTTGCAGCTTCATATATGTTATGCTAAGAGCAGATTTGCAGGAAATGCTCTGTATTTCCCTCTACAGACCATGTCCCTGCAGTCAACTGTATTCACTGCACTAGTCCTGATTCTGCTTCCACCTCTGCCCACACAGCTGGACTCTTATTAACAAATGAGACTGTTTCTTCAACATACCTGCTTGGTTCTTCAAAGGTGTCATAGGAAATAGAGGACCCTCAGCTCTGCTTGCTTGTAAAGGACTACTATCACACCATCTTGTCCAAAATCTCTGGGAAGAGGGATCAGCAAGGAAGCTGTTCCTGGAAAAAGGAACAGCTCTTCCAGAAACCCACAACTACATCAGTGTAATGCACAACTGTTGTTAACTGCTTTCAGAAGTAACATGCTTTCAAGTGTCATGTCTCAAGTGCTGTTATCTCCTTTGGCACATCTCACTTCTCCGAAGAAAATTCCCTTCGCTCTTCATTGAACAAGCTAAATATGCTCCAGCAAGGTTCCTGATCGTGTAGGAAAGACTATTTCTGTGTTGCATACAGTTGTATTATCTTGTCATGACTGCTTTGTACCACGTATTCCTTCGTAAGTCTAACACTGAAGTCCCACAAAAAAATAATAATGTTTGTTCTGCCAATACTGTGGTTCTCCAGAGAAGCCCAGGCCCTCTGCTCATATGGGCACACAACCCTTCTTTACTGTGCTTTTACAACAAGAACCAGTGTATTTCATCATCTGTGATACCTTCAGCCTTTCCTCACCTGCACCAATAGGAGCCTAAGTACTGAAGTACTGCCAGCCCATTCAGGATCCAGATTTGAGACAGAAAACATCTCTGATAGTCTTGTTTAACTGAATTTGAGAAATTATTTACAACTGCTCCTATAAAATCTAAGCCCTAGGATACCAATTGTCTACACTTGCATGAACAGCAGGCATTTTATACACTGATTGTAAGAAGAAAACAGAGCTCAGACAAAGACAGAGAACTGCACTACATTGCCACTATCATCCCTCTGGTACCTGAAGCCTTAGGCTCATTGCAGTAGTCATGTTTCAATAAACTACTTGGTATCTACTTCATTTAATTAATGTCATTCAATATATCGAAGGTTTATCACAATATGTCTCTACACCAAGTATTCCAAAACTGTCACATATACTTAAGAGGATATACTTTTAAATAGAATTACAGATGCTTTTGTTTTGCCAGTTCACAGGTAGTCATAGTGCTGAAATATTCCCATATTTTTCAGTGAAATGTCAAAATATTTTTTACTGTAACTATGATACTATTGTTGATGCAACGAATGTTCAAGCTGATGTTCACCAAATACAGCATCTATTGTAGTCACTGAAGATGGCACTGCATACTTGAAATTATGCTTTCTAAGGGAATTATTCAAACCTGTGTGATTAAAACATTGTTCAATAGCACAAAACACTTTGACCAGCACAGCGGGGAGTTATTGAATCCAATTCCCAGCAAAGGAAACACTGCTTGGAGTTAAGCCTTTTAAGTCCTTTCCTAAGCTTTGGTGGGACTGGAACCAGAAGCCATTTTCCCTTTGGATGGAAAGGGTGATGCTGGATGAAGGAGAGACAGACCCACTGCCTCCTTTCAAGTTGCAGCACTCCCTGACAACCCCCTGGAGTCTGTGCTGTGCCACAGGGTTGAATGACACGGGTGTTCAGGGGAATGACTGGTTCTGATTTTGTGATAATGGCACTGTTAGAGGCTCCTTCTGGCCACCACTTTGCGAGGGGTAGCTTCCTCCTGTGAAGGCAAGTGTGCAGCCCCTCCTGGGAAAGCTTATTCCCATCCTGATGAACATGCACACACACACACACACATGCACACATACCTACATGTGGTCACACACATGGATATCACGTGTCCACTGCTGTTAAACTACTGCCGCAGACCTGGGTGTCAAGTGGGACTTTAATTAACCATCTCTCAAACAGCTGTTCTTTTCCTTGTTTACACTTAGCCTTCGGGTCACGAGAACAAGCCCATATGACAAGTAACCAGAAGTCTTTTCATTCAGACTTCAGATTTGCTGGTGTTCAAAACTTTTACTCTGAGTGTAGACAACCCCATAGCGTAAATAATTCACAGCTTCACAGGAAAACTGGGACAGGTGGACACAAAGAGCCATGATTAGACTGATAATCTGAAAGTCTGAACAATTTCAGAGGTTCAAAGAAGAAAGTATTGAGAATATCTTCCATTCCTGAGCTGGACCACATGCTCAAAGAATCAGTCCTGCTAATAATTACAGCAGTTTCGTGGCTCCACACACAACAAACCAGCCTCCACTAGTAAGCATTCACCTAAGCTATGGAGCTAAATATACAGTATCACTAGTCACTGGCTTCACATTATCAAATTGAGTCTCAGGAAACTGAAGTTAAGCACCTAAAATACATTGAATTAAAAAACAAATTCCCTGAGCACTTGTGGTTTCCACTGTTCTGTTTTATTACTGTTGCTGCTCGACAGTCCCTAGTAGAATATCAGTATATCCAGCACCCTGTTTCATAGAAAGCAGGAAACTTTGGGTTTCTTAAAGCTGAAATGCAGAGAGACCTAATAAGAAAAAAATCAAAAGCTAACTTAGCCTGAATTCTGCCATTCTGCCCTTTAAAGCAGCCTACAGGCAGAATTTAGAGGAGAATTTTTGGAACTACCAACCTGATACAAGTAACTTTATATTTACCCAATTAACTGGCTTCCTTTATTATTAGCTATTGACCTTATCATCTTTCTCATTAATAATATCAAGTAATTTATTTCGTACCTTAGAATATCTTAATGTGGTCGCCAGTTGCTAAAAAGTACATTTTCAACTCAAATTAATTCACATAAAAATGCAAAGTGCATATGGTAATATATGGGCTGCAAGTCAAGAAGCAACCTTTTACTCCTAAACCTGCAGTTGGCTTTCTATGATGCCTCTGACAAGTCACACCTCTCCCTGCATGCCTATTTCCCTTTACTTGTTATGTCAACTGAAATGGTTCTCGAGGTGAGAAATATTTCCTCCAAAACTGGGGCAGCAGAGCAAGATTTTGATAGGGCAGTTAGACTAGAAAGTCCCTTTATTGGGCACATGGTCAGGAAGACATTGATATGGTCAGTCCAGGTCTCTGTGACTGGTGTTGGTTACTCTTGTCATAGTTCATGTCAATTTATAGCAGATCCCAGGACTTGGGAACAGAACACTGGCGGTATCATTTAACCTTCATAGCTATTAAAATTTGAGATGGTAGTTGTTAAGGCATGAGGTGTGGCAAGAGTATTCTATCATGGAGCTTCCTTTGACATCAAATAAATACATGTAGGAATGAGTCCTTGCTTTAAAACAAAGGTAGGCTGGAGGTTTCTCACTGCAAATGCCTATGCACACACGAAGGCACTAGTAAACTCTGATGCTTTTGAGCATTTATTTAAAATGGTTGGTTAAAATTATGTGTTGCTGTCCAACAAATAAAACCCAGTCATCTTCTCTCAGTTGCATGTTTCTGCAGCTAGTATCAGCAATAACTTCACAGATTTTCAGCTGTACAACTTCAGAAAATTTCAGTCATGATATCCTTTTAAGAAGATATCATCTAAGGGGAAGAGAAGGAATTCTGAAGAAAGAATCCTAATCCTGTCTTCTTCTCCATGCACTTTTTTTCTTCTTATCCAAAAAGCTCTTTAACCTCTAGGAGGTTTTAGCAATTGTTCAAAAACAGAATACCTATAGTGCACTACTGTCCTCTCAAGATAGAATTTGGCACTGCTTTTGATGGCAATGTTGTCTTAAAACAACTATTTCAGAACTGTGCTGGTAGGCTGAGTCTTTGACAGAATTCCAGTCATAAATACTAATGAAAAAGAGATGAACTGGACCACTGTAGCCACATCTTCAAGGGGAGATTGATTCCTGATTGCTCTGGTTGATACCACCAGTTTGTGAGGGAAAAGGCTTCAGAGTAAAAGCTGCTTGCAGCTCTTCCTGTCCTGCAACACCTTGTGTGACAACTGGTGCAAAATCTGCTTAAATATGATGACATGGAGGCCATGAGGCTGTGACAATATTGCAACAGTGTTTTTGTCATCTGGTTTTAATAATGGTGGCATGCTCATGGTAGGACAGTTCTGACCATTATTAGCCTTCTTAGCCTTTCATCCTCCAGGCATTTCTCCTCTCGAGCACTGAAGATGTAAAAGCAGCATAAAGCTTCAGATAGATGAAGAGATTAAGAAATTACTTACTTTAAATGTAAATAAATTACATTCACAGTCAGAACCAGAATCAAACTGATCCCATTCAACTAATGACCTTGAAATACTTATACTTCAGTGCCATCAGTGTATTTCCAAAATATTTTTGTAGCTTCCAACCATTGAATCATAGTTAGATGTTCGAACTCCAGCACAGCAATGAAGTTTTCATTCTCTCACTATGCAATTAGGGTCACAGAATCACTAATCTAAACAGGAGGCAAAGATCTGACCATCATTATATGGTTGACATCAAGGGTTTCCTGCTGTTAGCAGGACTATGTTCATTTTTTTCCTTCTCTGTTAGAAGGAACACAGTCTGCCCCAAACCAAGCAGTGGGTAATTTTTTTGGTAATGCTGAGCTTGCACAGAAACTTTTTCCACAAAGATCAGAGGTATGGATTCAGCCTGTAAATGTTGTAGCCATGAGACCCTGGCATCAGATCTGTAAAGTCAACAATCAAGGAAACCCAGCGTGTGTGCTCTGTCAGAAGCAACAGAGTTGTGTTCGTTGTGTTCTTAGAAAGCATTTTCAACTGAGAACCTGATGACTTATGAGCATTCCTTCCTACAGGAGACTTTTAACAAACTCTTCTTTCAATAGAATGATCAACCGTATCCAGGCAATTTTCCCTTTCCCCAGGCCCTGCTTTCAGCTCCTTTGGTTATGTTACTCAGGGTTTCTGAAATAATAAAAAAAATCTCTTCAACTATATTGTAACCACTGAGGTGGCCTGTTCAGAGAAACTGTGAATGCTCAAGGCTAGCTCAGAGACAAAAAATTGCCCAGTGGCATTTTTGTGAGCCCAAGAGCTAGAACACGGGATGGACTCACTCCACAGGCAGCAAGAATTCACTCCTGGTGGTCTTTCAGTGTTCCTGTCACTCTGACTCCCAACAATTGATTCTCAAGAGACCCTGCAAGCCAGTTTGTGTTGATAAGAGAAAAAGCACTCCTAAGCAAACCAGAAGAATACTCAGGGCAAACAAAATGAAGAGTTGCTACTGCATTTTCTGTGTAGTTTGTAATTCTGATCTTTTAACATTTTCCTCAGGAACACTGCAAATAAATCCATGGGATACAATTGTAATGCTCCTGGCAACAAGAAATACAAACTACTCCTCAAAAAGCTCATTTTATTCCCCTCTAGTTCCAATATTTTCCGCTATCCCCACCACTAAATGCAAAATGATGTTAGTTATCGTATAGACATTTGGTTTAAATGCTGCCTTGCTAGATGCCATAAACCAGCCTTGAGGGATTAAGAGTCATTTCGTCTCCTGTCTGGCACTGAAGGAGGCAGGGTGGTGAGGACAAGTGAAAAATGAGACAGCTTGTTTTCCTTTGCTCCCACTTAGCCAATCAGCATGTAACTGGCTTAGCAGTAAAGGGACAGTTCTGAAGAAAAGATACGGAGCAGGAAATAGCAGCAGAGGAAGAGGGAGAACCATTAGCACACCAGACACTGGGCTGACCTGGCACACGGCAAATATCATGCATCTGTGGAGGTGGAGCCCCAGAAGACAGCAGGGTGGTACCTCAGCTCCACTGACATGCCATCATTGCCTGAATGACTAGGGCAGAAAAATATTCAGAGGTGGATCTGATTGATGTATGGGCAGCTTTTGACCCTCCAATATGAAAAGTACTGTTTGGGCATTATTATGCCAATTGCTAATCTATATGGTCTTCTGCTCCCACAGCGTCCTGGTTTTGAGGAAAAGAAAGAGTAAGGGTGCCTGTAAATAACTCTGACAGACACAATGGTCCTCACAGTTCCATGACCAGGACACCAGAACACTAACTTAAACAACAACTTGAACAACAACTTAAATCCTAAAACCAAGCGCAGCTTCCAAAGAAGAATATGGCAAAGAATTTAAAGTGAAGGACGCTACTGAGAAAACTGAACAAGACTGGGTTTACCACAGCCCTGACCTGCAAACAGATGACTCCCTAAGCTGCTGGTCTCTTGTCCTCTCCTCCTGGTAGGGCTGTTAGTTTGCATTTGCAAGCCAGGAAGTTTTTTTCCCTTGCAGATTAAACAGAAACACAGTTCCTGTCAGTGGGCTACTGCACAAGTCTACCTTTGGAATGTCTTGAGTTCCTTTGAGTCTATTCCTTGCCCCGTTTGTGAGCTTAAGCAGGAAATTTAGCATCCCAAAGCTTCCAGAGAGGAGATGGGAAACTCAGGGGCTGTAATTGCCTCAAACCAATGTGTAAGCAACCCTGTCCTCTAAATCCTGCTCAGAAATTTAACTCAGCTTTACAGTTTTCCCAGCACAGCACTGATACCTACTACAGCCTTCCTATGTATCCGCTTAATGGAAGGTCAATTGTGGACAAGTGCCAGGCTGAGCCTGAGACAGAAAGACTTTGCTCTTGTTTCTGGCAAATAGCGATAACTCAGGCATAGAAAATAGCAACTTTAGTAATCCTCATCCTTTTTTTTCAAGGAAAAGAAAATTTAGGGTTGTACAGGTCTTTCAGTTGAATAAAAATCCTTTTATCTGAGTTCTTTTGTACATCTTGCCCTTAACTAGTTACTTATGATCTGCCTTGCAGCTCTTCAGATTGCCTTGCAAGTGCAAGGACTAGCAGAGACCAGCTCCATGCATAGTGCCTATACTGAGTACAGAGCAGAGAAAACTGGTCACGAACATGTATAAGCGGAACTGACTGAGAAACAGGAATTTACAGAGCCAACAGATGATGCTGAGTCAAGTCTCAGTCCTGATATTCTGAAAGGAATGAGCCTATTTCTTCATATGTTCATGTATGTTTTCACGTGAAATATGCCGGATGATTAACGTCTCAGTTTTCCAGTCACAGTTATTCAGACAAAGACCATCGCTCTGTTTCGCATTCTCAGTTTCTTGAACTCCAGAGAAATAGGGTTAATAAAGTTTTAAACCTGGTTTGATACCTGGTTAGCATTGGAATGTGCCTTTTAGCAAGCTAATAGTAAGTTATTAACAGTTTGTTTTTTTCTTAAAACTGATTAGCTGCAGTACTTTTGGTTGTCTTTTAATTGTTTCAAAATACCCTAAAAAAAGAAAAAATTACCTGAGTGACACACAGAATTTTCCCACAGAGGGTTGTCCTCTTGATTTTCCCACTAAACCATGCAATGTCTTGCTCTTTCTTTCAGCACATGCCATCTCCTCACTGCCCTGCTTTGTGAGTTATATTTTGTAGGATCTCCAAAACTCTACTTCGTTGTGGCCCGATTTTTCCCACAACCATAGAACTGTTGTAGGTGCCTTCCTAACATTGGTAGTCATCCTCAAGAATGAAATCACTGCTGTAATTAGAAAAGCAGGGTGGTATAAGCTGTCCTTTACCTCTTACTATAGTGTCCACATTCATGTGGTGGCCTGTCATACTCTGACACTTCCACGTGGGTATCAGCCAAGTAGTAGGGCAGTTCTAGTTCAGTGAAGACATTAAGGAACACCACTACAGCTGATGCCAATATTTTTAAGGCATTGGCTGAGTGAATTGAAGGTTTATTATTACAGCGGTGTTTTGAAATTAACAGTAACCTTCAAAAGGGAATCAGGAGTTCTCCTCCATATATGCTTGTCGTGCCCAGGTATGTACTTCAGGCACTGATGCAGTGGTTTCCAGACCAGCATATAAAGTAGTATCAACCAGGCTGCCCTAAAAGTGCAGTCTGGGATGGTCTTGTTACACCAAAGACAAGAGGCAGGTGCCAACATATAAAGAAATTTCAGCTTCCTTAATCTAGAATTTAAAGTTTTCCCAAATACTGATGGTGTTAGATTCAGGCTTATCTCATCACCACAGTTTGCAGAGGCACACTATGGGCAGTGGCTACTTTTTGTAGTTCCCTCACAGGTAAGAGTCTAAATTTCTACCATTTCCTGCAGAAGATACTTGTTATTCATGTTTCTTATTAACTTCTGGGTCAACAATTCACCCTGAGTCTTCATAGTGCCACTAGTTCCTGAGGCAGAGCAGCCAAGGAGACTATTTCATATGCTTCTCTTTGCTTTACTGGCACAGGATTGAGAAGATATTTGAAGGGACCCTGAGAGATCTGAATTAAGAAGCTATGTCAGAGGAACAAGGTTAGTATTGTGAGCCTAGACAGCCAGCCAGTGTCATATAGGCATTTGTGTTTCGTCAGAAACAGTCAGCTCAGGCTAAGTACAAACTCCACTGGTGTAAACTGCTTTCCCTTGGAAAGCCATACAAGTTCACACACCCACAGTATTTCTAGCAGAGGGTACCTATAATATTACCTGATGGCTTCCTACAGACCTTTTTTGCAGGGCGTAGATTGTAGACAGCATCTGGTCAGGACTGTAAATTGCATACAGCTCCGAACTGCTTGGTTTCACTAGTTAATGTCACTGGTTTACTGAAATGTTTGTCACTAAATGAGAACATTATGCATCCATTACAGACTTCTGCAAGTCAGCAGGAAATGAATGCTCAAAAGCACAGACACCTCTGGTTGTAACACTGGTCAAGCTGTGACACTGTGACTGCTGTGAAACAGGTAATTGAGATAAACGCCTCAGTACTTCCATATTCAAATTACTGCTGGAATAAGACTGTGTTTGTCTGCTTCATTCATCGGGCATCAGCGTAATATTCCTGGTGCCTTAGACTGAAAAAGTCTGTCAAAAGCATTAGGGAACTCCCCCATCAGAAAGGACTCACTTCTTACCTCTTACCATAACATGCACACCCATGATGCAATGGGGATCACAGGGAACCATCCTGCTTTTAAATGGACACTGTTCATGTCCCAGCCCTGAAGCCTCCCTCATCAGAGGCACTGTGTAAATGGCAGTCATAGGTGTGGAGGGCTCTGGGAATGGAAAACTCTTGCTCTTGTGTCACAGAGTCCACCTTTCGATTCTTGAAACAAGGGAGTCAGCTGCATTGGTCTCGCAGGAGGAAGGAGGCAGTTCTGAGAGCTTTCAAGGACTGTGCTTTTTTCCACAGTGCAGGAAGCACTGGGAAAGGAGAAGAGACTATAAGCAGTAATACAGGAGCAATGGAGCTACGGAGGAGTGTCTCACATACACCTCTGTGGCACGCAGACACAGACATAGAGAAAGCTGGAAGTAAGGAATGTGATGCTTTCCCTTCATCTGCCCATTAAAATTGAATCAAAATTTGTTCTGCTGGCTCCTTGAAGCAATGCCCCTTTCACTTACTACACTTCAACCTTTGTTCAAACAGTGCACGTTGCCAGCTTAAGCATGACACCATACTTGGATGAGTGGAGTGATGGGTTTCTGTGTACAAAAAACATCACTTGTTAAATCCCACCAAATTTTAAAAATAGGTGCTTTCCAGAGAGTGGTAAAAACAAGGAGGGAAAGAAGAAAGGAAGGAAGGAATTGGTAAGAGGCAGATCAATTACTAATTCAAAGCAAACATTTGTAAGCATACGATTCAGTAGGAACAGACTGACTCAGGGGCATTGCACGCTCTTCTTGCTCACTATAGTGATTTCACAGCCTAGAAATTAACAATTTAATTTGGCTTTACTTTGAACATTGTCTGTGTGAGGTTAGCACAGCGCTACATGCTGCTCTGTCTGGCCCAGGTACTAAAGGAACAAACCTGCACAGATTTGGCAGCATCAGGTTGTTACCTTTCACATCAGTGTCAGATGGACTAGTCCTTATTGCAGAGGGGAAAGTCCTGGCAAAGATCATCAGAACACTGACACAAATATTATCTTACTCATTTGTGGACATTTGTGTCACTGACATCTCCAGAAGGAAGTAGCTACTGGATGCCAGAAGACGTTATTCTAATATTCTTGTAGCTGCACTGCCTTAAGGTTATGTGAGTTCCCAAAATATGTAGGGAGGATTTATGTCCACCTTCTCAAGTATTAGTTAATTGAACATCATATTTCTCTGCCCATAAAGTCAGAGCTCCAGAATACTGCAGTGGTCTCCATGGAAATAGACAGTATCAGCCCTGTCTACTGGTGTTAATATTTTTAGTAATGAAGGAATTAACATTTCGTTTTTGTTCAGGCATTTCGGAATAAAACCATTTTATCTTTCTTTCTTCCTAGCCTCTTGCACATGGAAATAGGCATGGCAGCTCTTCACAATCTCTTTGTTCTCTTATCCCTACCTTCCTTGCCCCAAAAGAAATATATATTTTTATATATATATGTAAGTGCTGGCAATTACAACTAGGTTTTGTTGCTGACAATTTTAAAAATAAGTAATTTTAATCCTTTTGCCTCTTGGGATTCATAATGCCATGGAAATTTTGCACTCTACATACTTATGAAAGGACAACCCAGCACCCCAATCACAACTTAATACAAAATAAGGCAAATCCTTACATTTACTGTTTTAGACTCTATCTTTTCTGTGATTTGCTTCCTTGAAGGAAATTAAGGAAAACTGGTGCAGCTCATTCAGGAAGTCTCTGAAGCATTCCTTCCCAATCCATCCTTGCCTGAAAGAGCACATACGGACAAGAGTGATGTTCCATTAAGCCTCTGGATTAAGCCAGTAGTTTCACGTCTTAGCATTAAAAACACATCACTCAAGAGAAACAGAAGTCAAGGTGTAGGTCCAAGGACACCAGGCTGGCACTTCCTGTAAAGCATGCAGGACTGTAGTGATCTGGCAGATCACACTCATGAACATTTCCCAAAATGAAATATCCCAATGATCATTGTAAATTTAGAGCCTCTGAGAATGCCCTAGCAGATTTTTCTCTACCATCTTTGGCCTAAAGTGTCAAATGAGTTGGAAATGCTGTTGTTGTCCATCATCTGATTTCAGCAGCTGTTCCCTGCTTCCTATGGTTTCATGCCATTTTATAAACAGCAACTGAAAAGACTGCTCTGGATATTGATTGTATCAGCATTCCTGACCCAACTTTTCAAATAGGAAGAAAGCAGTAAAACTTGCAAGTAGACTCTTGAAAGGACATAAAATCTGTGTTTCAAGTGTATTTTATCCAGTTTTCCGCTAGACACTGCTCTTTATTTTTGGTTTCTTTGTACCAGAATCTTGTCAAGCAAATAACAGGTAAAGCTTCAATGACTTAGAACTTCTATTTTCAAGTCACAAAATCTCGGAATCACTTAGGTTGGAAAAGACGTCTGAGATTATTGAGTCCAGCCTATGACTGGACACCACCTTGTCAACTAGACCGTAGCACTGGGTGCCACATGTAGTCATTTCTTGAGCACCTCCAGGGATGGCGATGCCACCAACCCCTGGGGAGTCCTTTCCAGCAATTGTTTCCACGCAAAAATTCCTCCTGATGTCCAGTCTGAACCTCCACTGGAGCAGCTTGAGACTATTGACCTCTTGTCCTGTCACTGGTGCCTGGGAGAAGATGCTGACCCCCACCCTGCTACAACCTTCTTTTAGATAGTTGTAGAGAGTGATGAGGTCACCCCTGAGCCTCCTCTTTTCCAGGCTAAACAACCCCAGCTCCCTCAGCCTCTCCTCATAGGACTTAGTCTCTACACCCTTTCCCAGTTCTGTTGCCCTTCTCTGGACCTGCTCCAGCACCTCAATGTCTTTGTTGCACCAAAGGGCCCAGAACTGGACACAGCACTCGACGTGTGGCCTCACCAGTGCTGGGTACAGGGGGACAATCCCTGCCCTGCTCCTGCTGCCACACTGTTCGTGATGCAGGCCAGGATCCCATTGTCCTTATTGGCCACCTGGAGACACTGCTGGCTCATGTTCATCCGGCTGTGGACAGCACCCCCAGCGCCTTTTCCATCTGGCAGCTCACCAGCCACTCTGCCCCAGGCCTGTAGCACTGCGTGGGCTTGCTGTGGCCAAAGAGTGGGATCTGGCACTTGCCTTGCTAACCTCACACCGTCAGCCTTGGCCCATTGATCCAGCCTGCCCTGATCCCTCAGCAGAGTCTTCCTACCCTCCAGTAGATCAGTATTCCACCCCAACTTGGTGTCAGCTGGAAATTTACAGAGGGAAGTCAAGTCTGAACAAATCATTTATCTATTGCAGCTAATTACAAGTTTTCCTGTCCTTGACAGTAGAATCAAGTGTTGGAATTGCTCAGGCTATTGAATTTCCTTTCAATTTTTTCTTTTTTTGTGTTTGTTTTTTTTTTCCCCAAACAGCTCAGATTGCTACAAAGAAAAGAAAAGTAGAGAGAGAAAACAAAAGAAAAAAAAGAAAGATTTTTCTTTTTAAACTTCTTGTTGCAGGCTGCATCCCAGAAAAAGAGTAATAGGAGATCTGAATCTGAGTACTCCTGAAGAACCAAGTGGCAAGGAAAGGTATTCCATTAAGTATTGATTTCTGTTTCCTTTTGGGGAACCAACACACAGTCTGTGGTAAGGAGCAAAATTACTCTCCTCAATTTTCATTACAGAAATGCTGGGTTCTGCTTTTCTCAATCCATTATAAGGCATTCCCTTTCTCTCCAAGATCTTCCTAGCTATTTGCAATGCCATTACTTCTGCTTAAAGGAAAAATCCAATAAAATGGGGGCGGAAAGGGAGGGTGTGAAACAGGTAAAGCTGCTGAAGTGTTTTGTTGCTGGGTTTGAAATCCCTCTGTTCTTCACATTTTGTAATGTGGCAGGCTCAGAACTGCAGAGATGCTGCAATTTCCTCAGAAGAAAACCATATTTCAGAATCAGCTTCCCTGAATAACATTGTGTTTCGCCCCAAGGTGAAGATGAAAAGTTAATCAATTGTTCTCTCTTTTGGTACAAATCTGCATGAACTAAGGTAAGTGTGTCTGAAACGGCCTTAATTGCCTAAGGACTGCTCAGAAGCACCTGCAAAGAGAACAGTAAAATTTAACAGCTATAATACTGAAGCCCCACACAAGTTAGAGTCCTTTTTTATAACAATATGTAGGGAAAGAACAAATGAACAGAGCAAGCAGGTGGACATTCTCCCACTGAGCCTCGGCTTCTGGATGTCATGTCCCTAATTATATCTAGAAGTTCTTAAAGATTAGTTTTCAAACATGTTCAAAGTGCCCTGTGTCAGTGATCACAACTCGATCGAACTGTATCTCCTTGCTGAGAAGACTGGAACAAGACCCTGATTGCCTTGGACGCCACGCACCATGATGAGCAGACACAGAGGCCTATTACTCTCTTCACATAAATGCCTTCCTTTGAATTCTTCATTGAAATCGTGGTCTATCCTCTTTGAGCCCAGATGTGCACGGAGATCTGCAAGCATCTCAGTAGTTTTGACACCAACAATTGCTTTAAATCTGATTTTGGCAATCAGTGGTGCATCAGCTGTGGTTATAGAGCAACATTTTACCTGGTACCCGTAGAGACAGGTGCTTTCCAGTCCCTTAGTGAAGTCTGTGTTCATGTCTATACCCACACACAACTCAGGAAAAGGATGACTGCTCTCAGACAACTGAACATTTAGCTTAATTATTCTGAGCTCACCAGAATTCCACTGTAATCACCATCAAGGTACACAGAGCCAAGGTGATGCTGAAGGCTTTGGCAGAGCAGGCTCAGGCAGAGCTGAGGCAAAGCCTATTTATGAATTGCTATAACTCACAGCATCATCCCCTTTTTTTGGCAGATCCCGGTAGTGAATAAAAAGTACTACTGGGCCTACTTCTCAAGTCACACTGAAACAAAATAGCAAGAAGCAATTTTGCATATTTGGCTGTCTGATATAGGGAGAGATGGCACACATTTGGGAACGTCAAGTCCTAAGTGTCTCATAGAAAGCAAGCGAGCTGGATAAAAGGCAGAGTCGACACAGAAAGTTTGCCAGTTGTTTTATTAGATCACCACTCTTAATGGTATGCTTGTCTCACCAGAGCCTGTAGTCTAGACATCTCACAAGGAGAAAAGCGCTAATTGCAGTCTCCATTTTGTTCAGGGGCTTTTACCATGTAAGACAGAAAGGCTTGTCTGTGACACACTCTCCTTACTGTTCTACCACAAATAAGGAGGCAAGCTTTATATCTGTGACAATAAATTTAAATCCTTACCCCCTGGTGTGTCCTTAATAGTGTTTTGGAAACAGATCTAGTTTTTAATTGGAGTCTCAGGAATTTCAGATTGCATTGCTGTCAGTGGAGCCAAGCAGCTGTCTCTCTCAAGAAAGAAAAAAAATCAAAGAAAATTGCCCTAGCTTTGTCACAGATGCAACAAGCAGCCACAGTTCTGCAGATGCCTTCCCTGAGAAGCAGCAATATGATGTGGGGTGGTAGCTGACCTTGAATAGTTCTCAAAGAGTTGAGGGCTTTGAAGCAGGGTGAAATGTCTTGTGAGAAATCAAAGACATCAACAGAATCGCCTTTGGCATAACTTTAAACAATGAGGCTTAGGCTCAACTAGCCCACGTGGGACCAGGAAAATTAGGTTCTGCTTTCTCCCCCACAGTTGCCACACAAGCAAAAAAAGGTGTCTCCTTCCCTACCTCAGGTTCTGCATCTGGTGATGTTGGCCCTAATAAGTGTTCTCTCCTTCAGATGAAGAATCCTGGGGTTCTCCTACAGCAATCTCTTGGGGTGGTATTTTTAGAGGAGCCTGAACTGCTCCAATTTTGTTCTTACTGTGGTCAGTCAGCGTTAGTAGAAGTGTTAGCTGCTAGACAAACTGGAACTTAATTGCTGCTGTCAGAGAGCATAGTCAGGCCACTGCTGGGAGGGTTTACAAGTGCAACCCATGCTATCATTAAGAGAAGACGAAAGCAAAGAGGGCAGTGGGAAGCAGCAAACAAGCAACCCAGCCACATGTCTGTTCTTCTGCGAGAAGTTTTGCTAGTTAAATCATACCTCCTCTCTAATTTTTCCCTCTCCTTGATGTTACAATCTGATTATTCAGATCAGCAGTCACCTCTTCCTTCTCCCCACCCAGGTCAGAGAAATTTGTTCTGGCACAGGAGAAGCTTTGAATCTATGAGCAGGACTCATGGTGTGGCAGTAGTTCATCTCCACTGAAACATTTTCACTGCAATTCCATGCACAAGCCTGGGGAAACCGAAATAGATCCCTGGTTGATATACTGCATACAGAGCCCTTCCTCCATCCATGAGCAGCACAGAGTGTCTGTATTCAGAATTTAGGATTTAAATTGGACAAAAGCAAGGGTGGAAGGAGGAATAATAAATCTTTTGAAGGCAAATCTGTACAGGAACCCACCATTGAGTCCACTGGTGGAGGAAAGTCTCAGTCCTGCTGGCATTTAAGCTTGGCATTTATGCTTCTTTCATAGCTTCAGCTTTGAAAATCTTCAAGTCCACAGGAGCTAGAAATCAGTTCTTCCAAGCTTCTACACCCTGGTCAGTCATAAAAGACCAGAGAGGCTATAGAGAGGGGCAAAGAACATTATCTAGCAGAGCTGGACATCTACTTTCCCGAGTTGAGTTAAGCCCTGGTCACTCAGAAAGGTCTGACACATCAGTGTAGCTAAAGTGCACACTTGGTAATGCACATGTGGAATCATGTTTGCCTTCACTTACTGCTCCCCTCAGGAAGCATGGATGTCCTCCAGGAAGGTATTTGAAACAACTACCTTTTCAAATAAAGCTGATGTGAAACTGCAATGCAGTTTCTCTGCACTAGACTAAGAACTCTAGATCTTTCAGGCTGTTGAACTAGCTAGCAGTTTGCACTTTAGTCTAGTTCAACCGCTTAGATGCCTGTTTGTGAATGTTAAACATAAAACAAAGGCTTCCTTGTAAAATACCATGTTGCCCATTGAAGCAGAGAACATAGTTTTCAGACCAAGGAGTAATATGACTTGGTGTTTTATTTTTCTTAATGGATTACTTTTTGTGTGTGCATTGAATTAATGTATTTGAAGCAAAGCTTGACTGAAACAGTGCAAGATCCTCCTGTTGGAAGAGCTCTGCAGCATACTCATGACTTGATGGGCTATTCAGTCTGTGTCCATGCACCTTCATCACCTTTTAGTTCTTCCCCTTCTCCACCACGGAACCACTCCCCACAAAAGAAAATGTATGAAAATCGATGTATTTGGCAAAGTGCTTAAAATTTTATTCAAGTGCCCCCTCCTGTGGATGTAGAGCTACATGCAGCCAAATAGCACTTTTGGAGGCAGTGAGTTTTACTTGAAGGTAATCTAACAAGGAAGAAGAATCAGAAATATTGTAGCGAAGGAAGTCGAACTTGGTCCTGTGGATGGCTGAGATTAGGCTGGATTACATTGCAGCTTTGGCTTTGAAAATACCTTTTATTTTAAGAATTTTATTAGTGTTGGCTCTTGGATGTATTCCATACAGCTAGACCTCCTTTGAAAATCATGGTTTACAGAAACGATTATGCAAATTCAATCCAACTCTCCACAGTAGTGTCAATGATAAGAGTACTCGTGACAGTCAGTGATTATATCTGGACCTGATCAAACAAGCAAAGGTGCAAAAGAAATGCAACCTGTGGGGGAAGAATAATCAGAGAATAACCAGAGATAAGCTGCTATTTCTATTGCAGAGTTATCTAGAAATAGAAGTCCTGTCATGATACTGTATAATTGAATCAGAGGAGACTTAACAGGAGTAGATTCAGTGTTCTCCAGTTCATCTGTAGGGACTAGCTGGTAAGAGGTAGTGATGGTGTCTTCTGAACATGACCTTGATCTCAAAAAACATTAGCTTACCAATTTCCCCAAAGCTAGGCAGAATCTGCTCTTCACAAGCTAAAAATTAGTTAATAGGCTGCTCCTGTAAACAGGACAGAGATGACAGAGCCAGGCCATGTGTGGCCCTTGCAAAATCAAAAACAACTGGCAGAGTTTATATCTATTCAAAATGAAGAACAGTCACTTTAAAAAATTAGTATTCCACAACCATCTATTTTTCTAAACTGGGTCAATGCTTGATGATATTTTGGTCACATCTCACTGTTAAACCTCCGAATATTTTGTATTCATATGCAAGCACCAAGTCTCTTTTTTCAAAAAGATAAATAGATTACCTTCTTCTCTCAAATTTCCTGTCTGTAATAAAGTAATGCGCAGTTTTACTAAGAACAAACCACATGTAGCATCTGTGAAGTCATGAACTAAAGTGCACAATTTAAGATTTACTGAATTCCTTTATGTCTGATTTTGGATGCAACTAACTGGCAGTGCAAGAGACATTGAGAACTTTTCAGGTGGTTTAGTACCTAGATGTGTATCTGCTGCGTAGGAACAAGCATCTAAACAGGCACCAGAAAATGATGCCCTAGGTGTTCAAACTTTTCTAATACTAGTTGCATATATAGTCTGAAACTCCTTTCTGAAAGCCAGTGTATTGCAGATAAGGCTTTCACAAAGTGACTCTGTCCTGTCTTTAATCTGCTGACGCTGTAAGGAAACAAAGCAGAGAAGAACAATCCTTTCAATCCAGAATTCCGAAGAGAATTTAAAAGGATCAAGCACTTGGCATCTGGTTCCTTTCATCACATTGATATTTCGATTCCTAGCTCTTTCAGACTCTCAGTGCCCCAACTTTGTCTTTCACTTAGCACAGCTGAAGAGCTGAGCAACAAGGCACCATTGACTCCAGACCACTCTGTTGGATAGCTGCTGTCAGGGGCACACTGGCATCACACCCAGACCACTACTCTGCCAGGATGATAAGCATGAGGGAGGGATTTGACTCACCATTCTCCCTTGTGCTTCCTTCAGGGTCCACATCTCAGGGCCCACTCCTTGTTGGTGTCCTCACACTGAGACTATGCAGCTGTTGGACTACTTGCCAGCTCTGGCTTGCCCCTCAAAAGCAGATCAAACTGTCTGGCACTAGCAGCTTGAAGAGCCTTCTCCTTGGAAAGCTGCTCAGATTATAAAATCAAACACAACCTAGAGCTTAAGAGAAGGGGTTTAAACTTGTTCAAGGTAGGTAAAGAGGTGCCAAGAGGACAAATGTGCCCAAAATCCTGGTGGCTCAGCTCTACACCATTTGAGACAGAACCCATAAAAAATTATTTCTGCTTCAGCTGCTGAGATTCACATCCATCCACGGTTCCAAATGTACCACTACATTGGCTGCTCTGAGTGGATCAAACACACATAAAACCTGCTAATTCTGTATTTGTGGCTCAAGCCTGTAGCATTTGCACTAGAAACAAATCCGAACGCCTCACCAGAGTTCATCGAGACAGGTAAGGTGTCTTAATGTCAGAGATCTACAGATACCTTAAAATGTTTGTTCTTTTGGGTTTCTGAAAACATAGTGCTATAGTTTGTGTGCTTGCAGCATGGGAAAGCTTTAAAAGAAGTCATGGACATTAAGCTGACTAGATAATCAGTAAACATCTCCTTATTCTAAAGGCATTTGTATGCTATCCATGCTTTTGCAGATCCTTTGAAATTACTCTATAGCCAGACACCATCGATGTGACTTGCGGGTTCATTCAACAATTAAGGCTACTTATCATCTTTACTCACCAGTGTGACAGGACAGAATGCATTTGCAACAGGTTTGAGGATCCATACACAGTTGTGTGGAGATTTCCAGTGAGCATTTACTGTTACCCCTAAGGACTCCCAAAGGGGGGGTGGTATGTGGGGGGAGATCCATTGTTCGAACTACAAGAACTGAGGCAACCATCCTTACACTTGTGCACACAAAGAACTCAAATTCAGCATCCCAGACAATCTTTGGAACTCCTGAAAATCAAAGTGTGAGGCATGTTAGAAGTGTTTGTGAGCAGGACGGGATCCTCAGTGCTATCCAGTGGCTGCTGGATGTCAGAAAAGAGGAAACTGCAGAAAGTTCTTCCATTAGTTCCAGTTTCCCAGCTCCCTATAGATGCGTCAAAAAGGCAATCTGCCTGTGACAGAGCTAAACAGAGCTGCCCGTGCCTAATGCCATCACATGCATTATTTTCACAGCAGCTGTTAGTGCTTGCAAACAGTGTTAGGGAACCTGACTTAATGGGTGAGAATAGCAGGAACCTATTGTCAAATGTGGCTTTTCTGGGCTACAGAAGAGGCTGCCCAAACAAGAGTAGTTTGCTTGAATCTAGATAATCAAGCAGGAGTTCAGATTTCTGGCCAGTCTTACCCAAATATCCACCTTCACTGCTCGGGGCTATTGCCACCCGGTGAGCCTATGAACTGCAGTCACTACAGAGCTTTAACAGCCATTATGGCTCTTTCCAGAATGAAACTGCAGCGAAAGTAGGACTGAACAGATTGTGTTAAATATATATTATATATATATTATATATTAAATGTATATCAGGCAACAACCAAAGAGGAAGGGCAAAAACTTTGCCTCCAACTTTGTGCCACAGAATTTGCTTAACCAAATGAGTAAATCAGGCAATGCTGGAAATTGGTAACTTAAACTGCCAACCTCAGCAGTCATATAACTGATTAGTCATATGAGCTGATCACATACAGATCAAAAGAATAGCCCTGTTTACCTGCAGATTGGTTTAGATTACACTGGTGTCCAACAGCTGAGGGAAAGTGTTTTGTTGTGTGGCTTCAGACTCTTCTTAATCCTAGAGGATCACATCCCACTAACACGATTTGACATCAGACTTAATGAGGGGCAGAAAATACGTTTTCCTGGTGTGAGTAGATTTGAAAAATCTGAGAGAACTAAAAATACACAGAAGTAGCCAGGAAGGATTCAAAAAGACTCCAAATCTCTTTTTTTTTTTTTCCAATTAGAAACATCAACATCAGGTTTGTTTTTTAGCTCTAGAGAAAGACACAGAAACAGTGTCTTTCTCTAGAGCTAAAAGTGTTGCATTGTAAAGATTAAAGAACCAGAGAGCAGGAATTTCTCCCTGCACATTTGACAGGCACAAAAACTATTATGGTCATGTCAGTTATTTGTCACTTGATAATAGTTGTGTATACAATCAAAAGCATTTTCAGCAAGGAAGAAATGCATATTGCAATTAACATTGCTAATGAAAACCAACAGGCTTTTCTTCCCCATTTGTTGTTTAATGGCTCTTTTCCCAAGACACTCCTCACTCATCCTGCTCTGACACTAAAATAATTCAAAAGCCCCATTTCTGTAGTCTCACAAGATCATCCAAATAGCTGTCTACATGCAAAATGCAGCCATTTCTCTGAGGCATTCTCCTTCCAAACTAAAGACTGCTGCACACTTCCTTCAAGTCTCCTGCTTTGCCTTTGGTGAGAGCTACTGCTCAGAAGCTGAGCCAAACCTGTGGAGGAAAAAGTTAAATGAGTTTTAGGCTGAGACATGGAAATTCTTGCAGGTTATTTCCTGCCTGCCAGTGCTTCAGTGACTCAAGTCCCTGTGTCACTTTGCCAGGCAGTGTTAAGCCCAGGTTACTTGTACTCTGCTCACTTTTCATATCTGCCTATGTCTTTGTGGCCTCTTGAGGCCCTTATGTGCAAACCCTGCTTGCCCTGTGCCTCAGGCTTGTGTCTCAGATGCTTGTTTTTAAAACAAGCATTTCTACATCTGTCCAGTCTCAAAATATCAAATCCTGGAGCTGTTATGATTCCAAGAGGTAAGGAACTGTTCCAAACTCTTTTTGTGTTTGGACAATGGTTTTCCCAATGAAGTCAAGCGAGTTCTGTAGAATGTTATCCCTATAAGAAAGCTACCACAGTTCAATGAGCAGTTGTTCTCACTTTTATAATCTGTTGCCATAGAAAGTTGTTGAGTCCAGGGACAGCTTAAGGATGAATGCTGAACAGCTTTCTCACAGAGCAGTAGAACTGTCAGCAAAAAAGACAGACTGGAGGAACCAGGTAAAAGCAGGATTGATTATAGATTCCTCTGCTATCGGATTTTTCTGGTTGTCTTCTGGCAGGTCTTTTTGTCAAGTGCCCGTGATATGCTCAATATGAGGCTGAACATATCCTAGACAAGGATTCTTCTGCCAATATTCTTTGGTATTGCTCTAAATATCATCCCCTTTTCCCTTGCCAAGCTCTTCCTCATCACATTTTATGGGAAAGTATGTTCTACATCAAGCAATGCTGCACCTTCATTCTCCTTTCTATTCCCTCCACCAGAAACTTACCACCTGAAGAAATAACATCTTAAAACACCCTAGTCTTTCTGTAACCTTGGGCTAGACCTTGCAGATGCTTTTTTTAACTTAATTGCTTTTAATGTTGGTTTAACATTAAAAAAAAATTAAAGGGAGCATAGCAGATGGAAGTTAGTGGACATCTATGTTGTAGATATTTAGTGCATTTTTTGACATAGTGGTGGATGGTGTTCTCCATCAAAGCTAGAATTAAGCTGGCATATGAGCCACTAAGTGGATAAAGATCTAGGAACTCAGCCTCCAGTGACACAAGGACAATTCCCAGTGCTGTTAAGTACATTCCAAATTACCTGAAAGACCAAAACTACCAGTAGAAAGAAATCAAACAGCACATGGCTTTTACATCTAGTAGATAGAGGCAAAAGGAGGTCCCATACATGGAAGTGAAGCAGAGGAAATTCATATTTTAAGTATCATCTGTGATGACATTTAGTCATTGATGTGTCCAACTAAAGTTTATGACAAATGCTTAACCACTGCCATTCTTTGATTCAAGGCAGCCTAAAATGAGCCAACTCAAGGAGAAAGAGTGAGGAAGACATACAGCCTACCTCCCCTGGGAAGGCAGATGGGTTGATCACAAAGATCTATCTTAACCTTCAAAAAACAGATGGTCTGGGAGGGGAAACTGAAGGAAAACTGTTCTTCTGTCACAAGAACACATATTGCACTGAACCATGCAGCTACAAATACCGTGGCCTTCACCATGTACCTTACAGTGAGTCCTGTTTTGAATCTCTGTTTGTGCCACAGGAATATTCAGTGTGTTCTGATGTGTTCATCAAAAATGCACAGGAGATGAACGGGTGATTAGTTGTGGCTAACAAGGCTTTCCCCTGTCTCTGGAAGAACTTGGTGTTACAAATCCTGCATTCCCTCCCCTCTTCATACAGATCTTGGTGGTGCAACGGATTTGGAAAAGTAAGTGTTGGAAATCGTCCCTATCTCTTTTGATATACAGATATATATGACAAACTGTTTAGTCTGAATTTCTGAGATCCAGACTTCTTGTGATGAAGCACATCTTGCTTCCTCTTGGTCTTTGAAAAGGCAAAAAACAACAAAAAAGTTACACAAAATAATGTTTGGATTGGAGGGGGAGAAGGGGAGTTGGCTGCGACTTTCAAAACTTCAGATGAATTGTGTATATTAGATACTAATAAAATTGAAATACATTCTCCCAACAAGCCCACACAGAAAACAGGGCATTCATTCTTTAGGAGAGGTGTGATTTCTCAGTTGGAATTGCCTCCTGCCCAAAGAAAAGGAAACCCAGAGATCTCTGAACTCTACTCATTGCAATATCTGTTTCTTTTGATTTTGGAGAGAGGGAGAGGATGAGTGTCTGATTAGCTTCTTTGTAGTTCTGGGGCCAGAAATAGTGAATATAAAAGCAGAGTACTTTTTTTTCTTTCCTTACATGGGAGTATATTTAGGTTCTCCAGCTTCTGTCAAAAGATTTTACTTTCAAAGTGCATGAATAGATTTCCCTGCTGTGCTCTGAAACACAAGGACTTCCAGAGCTGGAAAGACAGTCAGCACTTCTACCACAGCACTTCAATCTTCCACAGATGAACATTTTGTATCTTCCTGTGTGGCATCCTTGGATAAGCCTGGGTTGAAGGACAGGTGAGAGCTGGGAAACTGAGAGAGGGCAAAGGAAAAGATGTGTCTAGTTTCACAACTGACCCAACTGGCTTTTCTTGCTCTGCTCCAGCCCAAGATTCTCCTCCCTCTGGCCATGGAGTTCACCAGCTCTCAGATTAGGCCCTGGGCTGGAGCACTTCCAGAAGACTGGCAGTGTCTGTACTTGTCCTCCACTGAGAGCTCACTGTCATTTTAACCAGAACAAAAAACAATTCAGAGGAAACTTAAATTTCAAATTACAAGGTGGCCATTCCTAACTCTTGTTTTCCTGCAGAGTCTGGCAAGTGTATGCATCCCATAGATTTCTCAGGTTAGGGTCAAAAAAATAACAAATCAAACCTATCAGTAAAGGAACGGGCATAAAAGCTTCAGTTTTGTCTGATGCGTGATGAAAACCGCCCCAGCATTAATGCTGTTTGATGTAAGACCATACAGTATGCTATTTATCAGTACAGTTTCAGTGTCCATTGAAGTGTGTGTTGGAATTCCTGCTCTGCGTATTTAACCACTTTTCCAATTCACCGAGTGATGTGACTGAGGGAAACAGAGCCATAACAGCAGGCAATCATTAACAGGGATATAAGAAAGGCATTTGGGTTGTTTTCTTTTCTGTACTTTGCCAGTCAGTTTTGGAATATAAGTGTTACTTAGTCACTAAGTTGGGTTTATCTGCTGCATTAGTGTATCAGGCTATCTGGTTCCCAGAGGAGTGGGTGAATGGCAGAAGGGAAATGAAGCACTTTCTGTATCACATACCTTTAGTAACGTCATAACTCATATGTGGAAGACCTGTTGCTCTGAGTTATAAAAGGATCAAGCTACTTTCAGAGTGACTCACAGTCCAATCTGTTCCTTCCTGCAGAGAAACAGCTTACAGAGCTCTGGCTTACCACAGTATAAAGCGCTGTTTCCTCCTACTGATACAGAATACTCTTAATTTTAAGGCTCTTCCTCCTTTCTACTCAATTAAGCAGTCAATGCTTCTGTTCTCATCTCTCCACCTGGGCTCTGAAGGCCACATCGAGTCCTTCATCAAGGTTCAGCAGAAGGACTAAGCAGGATCTAAACAGAGCATAAATATAAGAAATTTCCAGTAGGATTTGCAAGGCAAGGCAGCTTGGTGTTCCATCTCTGGAAGAAATTGATCATGAGAGTCCTAAAGCCTCCAATGTGGTGTTCAATTGCGACAATGTGACATGTGGGGGTGTAGTGTTCAACAGTGACAGCTCTGCTTATCAGTTCCAGCAGACTTGGAGCATGCTTGTCCTGCTGCTGGCACTGAAGCTTATGCTTATGCCACATGATACAGAAAATTGGGAGTCCAGTACCTGCTATCCTACATGTCATTGGTTCTCTGTGTGGGGGTTACCTCCATCCTGCATCATACCACCTTCTACTGCCAAATCCACAGGGACATGTGGCAAGAAATGACACTTTCGGCTGCAATGAGAAAACTCCATCATATTTGGAATGGGACCCATCAGCCTCTGTTTGGCTGTGCTTCACTGGGAGCACCTAATGTGGCTCTGACCCTCCTATCAAGGAGAAGAAACTGAATCAAGGAAAATCTTAGGTTCCTCATGCATAAGTTGTTTAGAAGTTTTATTTCCATCTTTCACCCAAGAAATCTAAAGTGGGATCAAAGGTTAGGCAAGAGCTGTCTTGCAACATAAATGGAGTCAATTTGACATCTAACAAAAGGTCTCTCTAAGAAACATGCAGGTGCTTTTCTCCAATGCCACACGTCCATCGTGTTGCTCAGTGTTTGGAGGTATGGGTTATTGTTCGTGTTCTACTCTCTAAGTAGCTATTTTTGCATCCCAACAGACCCCTTGGACAGCCAATTTCCCAGCCATGTATGGATCCAGCTTGCAGATCTGGTCACAGACACAAGTCAGTAGCTCTTACATGTAGTCTCTTTGCAGGGATGAGCTCTTTCACTGGTAGCATGAGATCAAGGAGTTGTGCCTTCAAACTTTTAGCCACTAACAGGGGCCATGTGGTATCCTGTCTGAAAGAGCTGTCAGAAGGGACAGTGACCTGCAGGGAGTTTTCTTTGAGAGAGACTGGGGACAGTGGGACAGCTGTGGGCAGAAGTTAGTTCTGCCTCGCTCTGGTGGCTGGGACAAGGAAAGAGAGACAATTTTTAGCTACCAGCCTCCTTCTCACCACATTTCCCCAAATGTGACCTGTGCAAACCACATCCAGGCAGACAGACAGTGACCTGCCATGAAGTCTGGTCTGCCCAGCTCATGTACACGGAAATGCCGTGTCCAGAAGGCCTCTTCAGGGACTGAGGTTCACAAGTTAAATTAAAGGCAAAAGAAAGAGCAAAAGCCTTTTGAATATCTTCCCTTTTAAATATTTTTTTTTCTTTTGGTGAAACTAGGAAAAGGCCTGAACATATCCCAGCAGGAAGGACTGGACCAGACCACTGCTCTATTGCCTGTAATTCCAGGTAGGTGTGTCCTTTAAAGAAAGCTGGTATCAATGCTTTACAAGCCTAGCAATGCCAATGCATTTAGAAGTGGAAGGAAATGTTATAAAAAGTGGAATTTACTTGTGTCAAAAACCACTAGACTGGTACAGCCAGGGGACCTCCATACCATTTGGGTAGATTCTCTTGTGCACACTGTCCCTGACCATTAGTAGTGATATTTAGAATGGTAAAATAACTTACGTGTGTGCTAATTTACCCTTTCGGACTATTTTCTCTTTGACTGCTATTTAAAGATCCATGTTAGTTTTGCAGCAGCTCGCAGCCTGGGCCCCCTTCCTCTGGATTGTTTGTCACATCTCCTGCTGGAGAGCCAGGGGAGGATGGATTTTCTCTGTCGGAGGGATCAGTGTTCAGATGCCTGAGCAGCATCTCAGTCACAGAGAAAACTTATTTTCTCAGCAGACAATATGGGATGTGCAGAAAACTCTTCTGGCTTTTTGTCACCAGATGGTGCTCCAGTGCTGGACTAGTGCTGTCTCAGTGACCTGCTGAAACACCAGGTTCTCCTGAAGCTTTGGGCTGCCTGTTCTCCTAGCAAATCAATTTCATTGATCTGGTTTGCAATTCTGATTGCCTCTGGCTCAGGCCTTTCTTCAGCAAGGGTGAGTGAGCCCTCAGCCTGCTTCTTAGTAGCAGTTTTCTCAAGCTCAAAGGATTTATCCAAAACCACTGGTGTATGGCTGTGACCACTTGTATTGCTTTCACAACAAGAACTTGTAGTTGATCTGGCCATGCTTCAAGCTTCTTTTGCTCATCAGATCTCTTTTTGGAGCATGGCATGCTCCTGTCTTGGTCAATTGCCTCTTCAGCAAAGATACCAAAGCCTTCCCCTGACCAGAGTTCTGTTGGAGCACCAGTAGACTGAAGGCCAGTCAGGTAGACAACATGTTTGACATGCTTGGAGTGACTTCCTTCAGGATGCTTTTGTTACCACGTGGAGAGTTTGAACTTGGGAAGTAATCAGGTAATCCCCCGTTATTTTCATTTCCCACACAGCACACAAGCCTGGAGGAGAGCGGAGAGATCAACTCAGACCTGAGAATGGGACAGCCTGCATGAGGAGTTCAAATGCTTCTGGTACCCTGGATTTCTTCTGAATCCCACTGGGTATCCTCTGGGCTGGGGCATGTTTTTTGTCACATTGAAGAAACTGCTGCCCTGCTCCTGGGATATTCCACAGAATATTACAATATCTCCTGCTGAGAAAGGATTGATGATTTGAAAGAACCTGTGCCTGCTGAAATCCCCTTTCTGGCCCAGGCAGGCTGCAACTTCTCCCTGGGGACAGGGGAATGCTGCTTCCATTCTGGAGACTTCTTCTGGTCTGGATGGAAGGAGGTAACTTTTTCTCTACCTTCCAGCTTTATGATATGTTGAGCTTTGTGGGTGTCTTAATAGGTTCTTGAGAGGTGCTTTCCCTTGTACCTTCTTAAAGGAGTTAGCTTCTGTAGCCTCAGGAGCACCCTCTTGTCACCAGGTACATAATGCCTGGAGGTTTCTCTGCCTACAGGAAAGCCATGGGCAGCTTCAAGATTGTGACTGTTGCTCCAGAGAACAGCATGAAAAGGAGGCACTGCAGGCCTTGACAGGTCCCCTTGGGTGGAGTCATTTGCTTCAGGAAACTGAGCCACCATGCTCTTAACAGGCAGCTTGCTCACGCTCAGGGCATCAGCCTCAGTCTGAGTGGTGATTACCTCTGCATCTGTCCCAGGAATGGGAACACTGGCTGTGCCTAGGGTACTGGTAGGGTTGGAGGCGCTTGCAGAAGGATCTGCCATAGGGGGTTCTGTTCCTGGAGCCTCTGTCTTAGTCTTGGGTGGATTGTATTTATTTTTAGACATTTCCTCAGAATTTTATGGGGCTTTTGAAAGACATATCCAAAATAAAGGTTCCAGGGCAAGAGCAGAGGGAAGAAAAGGACAAGGCATTTGCAATCGGTCACTGCAGAGTTGCAACATCTTTTCCCACTTCTTCTTTTGCATTCATGTTTCAGGCAAGGTTTAGCTACAAATGACAGTGGCTTTGCTAGGCAGAGGTTCTGCATAGCCATGAGCCTTGGGAAAGGGCTTGGGGGAGACCTTGTACCTGGCATCTGTTAACATGGCATTGGACAAATCAGAAAGCTGATGAGAGGACGCAGAGGTGGGCAAGTGCTGCAGGGAGGGACAGATGTGCTGGTGCCAGGAAGCCTGGTGATGGGAAGCAAAATGTCAGGTTGCACATCAGTAGAGTGATGTGTGCCAAATAAGTCAGCTCCAGAGCTGGAAACATGGAGCTGTGCCAAAGCTACAGCCTGTAAAGACAGAACCTCTACTGGTGCAACTAGGCTGCTTCTGAAGCCCCAGAGGAAATCCTGGTAGGCTACCAGGTCGTGCCCATATGCTCACTGGAGTGGAGCCAGACATATTTTGACCAGACAGCAGCTGTAGTTTCTCGCCTCAAACTTGAGAACAATAGAAACTCACTCCACCCACTCTGGGAACAATAAAGTTATTTCCACACACCCGTCCTGTTCTGTACAAGGGAAATGTCCCCTGCACATACCAAAAGCAATGGCAGCAGCATCATTTCAAAGAGGTTTGGGAAACCTACCTTCAAAACTCAAATATCTTGGTAAATGACATCACCTAAGCTTCAGCACCTGGATTTGGCTTTGTCCACATCTGGTGATATAACAGAGCATAGTAGGAAGGGGGGTTTTCACCTGACTACACTTAAATTTCAAAAGGTGGAACTTTTAACATGTCCCACATTTGGATGATGTCATGTTTGAAGTTCTTTAAGGAAAAAGGAAAGCGCAATGTCCTTTCTCTTTAGGTAGCCAGTGCCCTGTCATTTGTGGCATTGTGCAGTGGTTTGTATCCTTGGATTGCATTAGAATAAGCAGAGACCTGCAATCCACCTTCCAAAACTAAGTGTTCAACATCTCAGACACTTACTTTGCCACCGGGCCAGGAATTCCACCTCACAACTAAGACATATTTCAAATAGAAGTTTTTGGTGAAATACAGGAAACTTCTCAGGAAACACTTCCAGTAAAAATATGCTAGTTTTGAAATTTGAGATTCTTGACATGCACTGCTCATGGATCATGATGCCTCTGAATTTTTAGGATTTTTAGCTTTTTGTAGATTTTAAAGTAGCTGGATAGTCTGTCTTACTTTAGAATAGTAGTTAACAACCACCAGACCCTATTCCCCTATTTCATATTGATTTTTCTAAATTCCTCAAGCTCCTTTGAAGGCAGGACTATAATCTTAAATGCATTCTGTTTAAAAACATACAAACCCCAGGCCTGAACAACAAGATACCATCACAGTCAAAGCAACCTTCAAGCCTGGAACCTTGGAGAAGCTCCAAAGACAGTATGTGCCTTGAAGAAGATGAAGATGAGGAAGAAAGGGGTCTTGGGACCTCTGACTCAATTTCCAGGAGGTGTGCCCAAGGGCAGATCTGGGTGGGTGGTTCTCAGATCGGACCATAAATCGTGGAACCCCGGGACACGGGAGCGTGGGCCTTTTCATACTTCTTGCCCCAGAAGACCTTCATTAAAGACCTGCTCTATACCTTATCTCTACTAAATCGGTGAGTTTTTTGGCTCCCAATTTTCAGGCAAAAAAATCTAGTAGGTCAGGTAACAAGAGGCACTTCTTTTTACAGCTAAAGACCCAGATTATATCCCTCAAGACATACGTCACAGAGAATTTATTAAAAGCAACCTACTTCAGGATTTGCACAGCAGGTCAGAAAAAACATGTAGACTGTTAACCTTCTCCTGGTGTTTGCCTCCAGCTTTGTTTTTCAGCAAGTCTGTTACTCCAATCTGGTAGCCTCAGGTCATGCAGCAAGATGTGCCTCTGGACCCTAAGGAGCCTGGGTGAGAGCAGTTCCTTCTCAGACTAAGGAGGAATACCTTACAGAGGTCCTCTCTTTTATGGCATGGTTAAATATTGTGGAATGAATTCCTTCTCTGGCTTACATGTATGTGTGATGCTGGTAGTAGTGTAAAGATGTTTGCCTCTGTCTGCAGGCAGCCTGAAAACATAGCTGGTTTCACTGAGAACACCTCTTTCAGGTGTTCTAATTCCAATGTCCATTTTTATAACTGCCTACCAACTCAAGTCAAATGGAGCTATGCTGAGGGAATTAAATACGATCCTATTTGACCACGGAAAATCCAATTGAAACTCAGAAAGGTGTATAAAATACGAAAAAGTTCTTTCCTTATTTCACTTAGCTTTCTAATTTGATGTGTGAAACATAGGCTGTCCCTTGGCAATGGTTATTGTCCACTATATCACACTAAGACAACACGTATATCAAAAGATATGACAATATGCATGCAGTATTTTTACTTCAGAGTCTCTGATTCAAAGCCTTCTGATGTCTGTGGAAAGAGTGTGATAAATAAAGTTAAAAACTGACTAAAGATTATGAAACAAATAAAGAAAAAAATTTCTTTATCTCCTTAATTTTTTTTCCAAATTCATTCTTTTGGAGTTTGTGCAACTAATAAAAAAGAAACTAAAATAAAAAGAACAACTCACATTTGACAAATAATTGCAACTGCTGTATCATCAGAAAGTCATAGAATCATAGAATGGAAGGAAGCTTAAAGATAATCTACTTCCAACCTCCCTGCTGTGGGCAGGGACACCTTCCACAGACCAGGTTGCTCAAAGCCCCATCCAGCCTGGCCTTGAACACTGACAGCGATGGAGCATCCACATCTTCTCTGGGCAACCTGTTCCAGGGCTTCACTATCCTCACAGTAAATAATTTCTTTCTGATATCCGGTCTAAACTTACAATCTTTCAGTGTAAAGCCATTCCCCCTTGCCCTTTCACTCCATGTCCTTGTCAAAATTCCCTCTCCGGTTTTCTCGTGGGCCCCCTTCGGGTACTGGGAGGCCACAGTAAGGTTGCCCTGGAACCTTCTCTTCTCTGGGTTGAATAATCCCAATTCTCTCCGCCTTTCCTCATAGGAAAGGAGTTCCAACCCTCTGATCATCTCTGCGTCCCTCCTCTGCACTTGCTCCAACAGTCCTTCCAGTACTGAGGACCCCAGAGCTGGATGCAGTGTTACATGTGGGATCTCACCAGAGCAGAGGGACAGAATCCCATACCTCATCCTGCTGGTCACATTGCTTTGGATGCAGCCCAGGACACAATTGGCTTTCTGGGCTGCAAGTGCGCATTGTTGGATCATGTCCAGCCTCTCATCCACCAGCATCCCCAAGTCCTTCTCAGCACGGCTGCTCTCGATCTGTTCATCCCCCAGCCTGGAAGGAATATCCCACCTTCTTATCCTGCCAATGTCCTCCCTTACATGATGGCTCAGGTGTGAAAACCCCTCAGAGGAGCACCGAAGACTTCACACTTACCCTGCTATTCATCTGGGATGATGGACCAAAACGGGCCATAATTGATTGGACATAATAGGCAGTTGTAAGGCAGCTGTAACATCTTAGAAGGTGTCAAAGTCTCATGACATGTCCCCTGATCCAGTATTTCATCATCCATTTTAAAACTCTCTGCCCCAGGGGAAGTAATAGGTATTCCCACTTGAACGTGAGTGTATATAACTCATGGAATCTCTGAGTTTTGTGGACTCCCCCTGCCAGATCAAGCCCATCACTTCAATCCAACACACCTCAAAACCCAAATCTCATCGCTGGATCCAAAGGGTGGTGACTATATATATTGTTCTACTTTCATTCTCTCTCTTGCTTTTCTTTATGTATTTTCTTAAGTGTTATTTTTATGCTTTTATATTGCTGTATCACCATAGATGATAACAACCAAAATGGCCACATACTTGTTTTCCTTTGCAACCAAATTGTTCTAAAATAAACCCTACATGTATGTAGTTACAAACACCAATCATTCAATGCCATTTCACTCTAATCTGCCCCAAGGGGCTTATTAACAAGAACCTGGATTACCCTCACCTTCTGGAGCGGGTTGTAACAGAAGTTTTTAACTTTGTTCTATTGTTAGTGAGACAACAAAAGTCAGCAAATCAATAGTAAATAGCAAACAACAATCAAAACATGGTATCCATGTTTCAGGAAGACATGAGCACACTGAGTAGAGATACTGACACTCATTAGCACTGCCCAGGATGTCTGAAGGAGATGACCATTTATGCTCTAACAGCTGCCGAAATATATTATTTCTAAACTCTAAAATTAACTATGCTGCATCTACATGCATGTCCACAGCTGCCTCAGTCTTGCCAGAGATGATGAATGCCTCAGCCTGCCTGCCTGGAATTCAAGAAGGAGGGTTTCCTTTGCCCAAGGTCCTCACAAACACCTCCTTTGCAGCATGCCAAACACCTGGGAGCAGACCTGATGTGAAAGGCATAGCAATGCAGTTGCATGGCATGCATCCAATCATACATAATAGGTCCTATATTTCCTGCACAGTCACCTGTGGGGTGTGCAACAGGACCAAAAAGTGGTATGGGACTGTGGTAGGGTAAGAGTCATTTCCTCAGCATTTCTGTTTCCAGCATAGAGGGACAGAATACAGCTGCTGTAGGGAGAGAGTCCTTTTGCAACTTTTCCAGTAGTAAACTGGTATCTATCTTGCACACGTGGCAGAAAGGTTAGGACTTCTGCATTGTATGCAATAACCTTCTATTTAAATTTACATCATCCCAGAACAGTTTACCTCTCCAGTATTTCAAAGCAATATAAGATGTACCACGTTGTTATACAGCTGAAAAAATAACCAGGAGCATACCAGGGAGACTAAGGTAGACTGCTGCTTTCATGATGACACATTATCTCTATATCTCCCTTTGCTTTACATACTAACAAATTCCTCACCTTGGACTTTCCCTTTGCTGGTGTGGTTACATTCCCCTTCTCCCTTCCACCTTCTCCTCAACAACAGCTCTCAGTCACAGAAGTAATGTGTGTTTCTGAGACTTGAAGTTATTCTCCCCAGGTGTAAACACATCTTTTGGTGCTTCATCCTGATCTGGCTTTTCCACATTAGAAATGCTCGAAGCCCCCATTTTACTTCAGTTTTGGAGCATACCACTCTGAAGAGATTCGATGGATGCAGTGGTTTAAAGTTCACACTGTAAATACCACTCAGGTTGCTGTCTCTCTCTCAGCGCTTGGGCAGGATTGTGGCAGAAGTCTTGCCCTGAAATGCAGCATGTATGCACAGCAAGCTGCCCCAGACACAATAGGCCATAATTAATTGGACATGATCAATTTCAGGCTGGACAAACCTCTGACAAATTGGAGGTCAAGTAGACCTACACCTCCTGTAGTATAGATCTATTTCACTGAAGACTGTGTGGGAAGGAGGCTGCATGTTTTTGAAAGCAAAGACAGCATGTACTGGCCACGGGAACAGCACCTTGCATACCTCTCACATTCAGAATTTGAAAGTGGTTTGGTTATTGAATTTTGTGTTTTTGTCAAAAAACAGCAGCTCAATGCACGGTGGAATAAATCTTTATAACTTAATCATTACCTTTTTCTCAGATAATACCCATGAAGAGTCACAGTCTCCTATTACAAAAAGGTGTCGCAGAAGTATTTGTCTCTTTAGATGCATTTCTTGAAACCAAGGAGATATTTAACAGAAAAAGTGGAATACATGCCAGCCTACACATGAACATACAGCAGCATGAAGCAGCATGAAGAAGAAATTCACAGTAATTCGCTGTATTAACAAAAATTGCTGTTAAACTTTTTTCCCTTCTCCCAAATAATACAGAAAGAAAGAACTTCATACTAAAGTTTCCATAGCTGTATACATTGGATAGTACCACTAATACTTTACTACAAGCCCCAGAAAACAGACTACTAGTTTTCCTAAGCCAATCAGAGGAAACACATGTGCATTATAGAAACAGGGCATTTCATGGTCCTTAGAAGAGCTTTAGACACCATATGATAGAACTCCTAGGCTACATTTCCTGCATGGTATCAGAGTGCAAGGTAGGATACACAGCCACTTATTTTTGGACCTCCAGAGGAACTGGTCTATAAAATGAAAGGAACAAGGCTGCTAGGAGGAAACAGATTTCCTTTTGCCCTGACAGGGGTGCATGTTTCTTCAAGAATTTCTCTCCTTCAACCTGCTGAATGCACAGGAAAATTGTCGCTTGGAAATTTGTTTCCAACATGTGCCACAGTGCCCAGCACTGTAAACCACCATCATCCCATCTGGAAGGTGGGTAACACTCCCCTCAGTCTGACAGGAAATCCCCGGGGGCTGAAGGACCTCGCTGCCTCTGATCAATATCCCCATGCAACAGCAGCTTTTGTCCTGAGGCTGGTGAGTGATTTTCAGTTTTGACATACCCCTGGAGGGTTGGATTTTGGGGACCCCTTCCTCATCCACTGTATATGCCAATAAAAGTGGGAAGCATAGCACCGGAGTCTGGTGCACCCACTCTGCCTGCCCACAGAAAAGGCAAGTAGGAAGGATTATGTTATTTCCTCATCTTCTCCTCAATGTGTGCAGTTGGCTGCTGTTGGCAAGCCTAGGCAGAAGGCTAGCTCTCCTCCACAGCAGTTTGTGATATGGAAGCTGGTACTGGAATGACAACCCTTCAGACACAGACCAGACAGAGAGACTTTTTCCTGTGGCCATGTCAGAGGTACCACCAGTGCCTGTCGCTTCCTGTGGCCGGTGAACACTCTGGTTCTTGAAATGGGAAATGTCCCTCAACTACAGATGTTAGGCATGAGGGAGAAAATTACCATCTGAATGTGGTTTTTAAAGTTAATGATTATGAATTCCTTCCAGTCCTTTTCCAAGACAGTAAGTATCCACTTGGAGAGAGATGGAGTTTTTCAGTTATCACACCTCCTTTTCCATGACCAGACTGCAAGACGTCAATTCTTATTCACTTGTTTCCTGTTTACACAGTGTAGGGAAGTCTTGAAGTGAGAACAACATTTGTAGTCTAACATAATGTACATTGATCTTACAGTAACCTCTGTGCAAATAGTGTGCTGCAAAGATCTTGAAGCCCTCGGTTGTGAATGAAAGAAGAGCGTGAATACCCAGAGCAGTTTCACTGAAATTTACATTCAAAAAGTCCAGACAGTCCTGTCTTACAATTTCTTAGAATGAGATGTCCTTTCTATTGTGACTCACCTGCATTCCTTCAGAGCTCCCTACGTCAAGTGTCGCAGAGACATCCTGACAAAAAAGACAGTAGAGCAGGAGCCAGGCACAGCAAGTGTCACACAAATGAATAAAGTTAGGGGTTTAGAGAAAAAATGATCAAAAAATGCATTCTGGAAGGAATTTCTAAGCAAATTTTAAAACAAATTTTGCTAGACAGAGAAGCCCAGTGGCCACTTTTGAACAAGGGGGCAACATAAAGTTCTGTGCCATGGCTTTGAATACATCAGGCATTCAATTCAGGCTCAGTTTTACCTGCAGCAGTATCCATTCAAAAGGATAGTTGTCTGAGGGTGAGCAAAATTGAAATAAACTTATCCTTTGGCATGCTGCATAGGACAGAAGAAAGAACTGAGGGTAAAGTTAGATGAAACAAAAAAGAATAATCAGTGAATTAAGCTGATACAGCTGAGGAAAAGTAGAAAGAATTGGAGAGTAAGACATGGGAAATACATAACTGGTTGCTGCAGGGGCTATTGTGCTTTCCCATTCTCGACTAATTGATACACATCCGGCTACATCAAGGGCAAAAAGAAAAGAACAATTTGTTGGTTTTAGCAAGTGATCAATCCCATGAATGCTGGAAACAATGGCCAGGGCTCAACTTTTGGAGGCAGAGACAAGTACAGACGGTCACGTTTGCTTCACTTCTGTGCCTATTGCTGGCTACAGGCCAGAGCCACTTAAATGCATTAGCTCAGAGCTGCACGTATGCTGAATGAGACTCGTCAATTCCTGGAAAAGAATTGGTTTGTGTCTTGCCATCAGCAGGGGCAGACATAGCAAAGATGTGTCTGCCTACACTGTCTGCGTGGGTGCCGCTGAAAACAGCATTGAGGCCCCTGAAAAGAATTTATGGCTTGCTTTTACAAAGAGATTTTTTTTTAAAAGATGGATGTTTTCCTGACTGTTTCTGCAACAAATAGTCTCCTCAGGTGATTCTTAGTTCTGACGGAGAATACGACAATTTAGTTCCAACCGGGAGTAGCCACAAAACTTTGGTATAAACGTAATTGTGTTACAGTACATACCAAAGCTATACAATAAACCCATACTCACCTTGGCACCTTAGTGCCCTGCGTATTTTGGTGATGATAGCTACAGTAGTTTAGAAAAATAGTAGCCAGAGTACATACTTGAACAAGAGTAAGACTTGCTGAGCAGTGCAAATCAGCTAAGAGACGGCAAAAGGGAAGAAATGTTAAATGACATACTGGATCAGTGGAATGGATTTGGCCTAGCTAAAAAAATGTTTCTATATGAAGAGAGCATTTTACCCACCTAATCTTCCTTCAAACTATCTCCTACTCTTTGGACATTTTCAATAGTAATGAAAGTAAGGAAGAAAGTAAGACATGGTTTGTGGGGAAAAAAGAAAGTTAATATCTGTTTCTAGAGCAACTGATAAAGTTGGAAAAATACATATGCTTTCAAGCACACTAGGTCTTTTTTAACATTTACATTATTTATTCCCTGAAATAAGCCCATGTGGTAACAGAGTTTATTTCAAGGCTGATAGCTCAAAGATAGATAAAATTAGGCTATGGCATTTTGTCTGAAGTACCACCCTCTGTAGACAAAAATCTCTGACTTCAGAGGGAAACGAGTTTTGCAGGTCAACCTTTATCTGTAGGATATAGGTCTGGCCTTGCACTGGAAAAGAACCAAACCTGCACAACCCTCAAAGTCAACAGTGGGTTTCTGCTAAATAAGGCAGCCTGAAGATCTATCTATGTTCCTCTTGCAAAACCACATTTATAAGTCAAATGAGCACAAGCTACTCCAGTTGAAAATCTCAGAGGATATATTCTGTCCTGACTCACATGATGATCACCTCCAGCAAAAATATTCCATTATTTCCACTGATGCTCATTACACTTTCTCCAGACTGAACTGGCACCACAAAGGGTCGAAATGCAGGGATAAACAATGACACCACCCTACTACCATTTCCAGCTGAAGAATCTGACCACCATCATTCCTAATAGAAATAAACACTCTCTTATTTCGGTGAGTCAAAGTGCAGGAATGGTCTGGCAAAAAAAATCCATAGTGCAGAACCTGTCCAGACACTTTTGAAGCCAAAAGAATAGACTGGTTTCAGTGAGCCAACATACATGAAAATTTCCTGCTGTTTACTTCTGGCAGCTGGCAGCTGTTGCTGGACCTGTGAAAGGTCTTGGTGAAACTGCTGCTGTCCCTGGTAGGTCTAACACCTGTCCTCATTGCACTGGGTTGGAGTTTTCTTGGGCTGCAGCAATGGGTTTTGTGCTTGCAAGCCAGGTTGTGAGATCAAAGTGGTGTCTGCTGAAATGACAACAGCACAGGATGGACAAGCGTTGTGTATTCATACTGCAAGGAAAAGATACAATACTGTTACTAAAATGTGTGAAAAAAAATATTATCTTTCTGCTGCTGCCATGATAGCAATATTGTCCCCACATGAAAAATTATAGATAAGGAAAGTAGTCTGGCCAGTACTGCCTGAGATGATAATACTACGACTCCCACTTCTCAAAGTGCCCAGGTATCACCAAGTGTTGTTTGTCTGTTCCTTCCATAATCTTTACAATCAAACCTAGTGCTGCAGAGTGCTTTTCAGAGTACCTGGAAAACTATTGAACAAGCAATGCAGGGTGATCGCTGCCTCAACACTGCCTGTGTGAAAGAGACATGCCTCCAGTGTGATGATGGGCAAACGACAAGCTTAGATGCTCTGATGGCCACTCTTCTATGGAGAGAGCTTGAGCTTCATACCTGGAAATTACTTACCAGTGGTGTCAGTTCATTTTAGGATGGCTAAATGATTTGCAAAGACAATACTAGATCCCTGTGACAGAACAGACCGCAGATCTTTCCTCAATATCAGGTCTCCTTGCCTGGGCTACCCACCCTCCCAATGTCAGTTTTTAACAATGCTCAAAGAAGATTGCTCCCACAGTGTGTTTTGACAACAAACTCCATTAGACTTTTATTGGAAACATTCATTATTCATCCTATCACTGGGGATAGGATGTTATATGACCTGGTGGCACTCCTTAGAAGCCCTATTCATATGGGACTTTTCATATGAGAGCATGGGGGGCATTGCTTCTTGTGTCAGCAACCCTGCCTCCCAAATATCCCAGAACCACAGAACCATAAAATGGTTTGTGTTGGAAGGGACCTTAAACATCATCTAGTTTTAACTCCCCTGCCATGGGCAAGGACATATTCCACTAAAACAGGTTGCTCAAAGCCCCCAGCCTTGAACACTGCCAGGGATGTGGTATCCACAGCTTCTCTGTGCAACCTGTTCCTGCCACACCTTCCCAAAGTAAAGAACTTTTTCCTAACATCTAATCAAAACCTACACTCTTTCATTTTAAAACCATTCCACCTTGTACTATCATCCCACGCCCTTCTCCATTTTTGCTGTAGGCCTCCTTCAGGTACCGGAAGGCTGCTCTAAGATGCCCCTGGAGCCTTCTGTTCACCAGGCTGAACAGCCCCAACTCTCTCAGCCAATCTTCACAGGAGAGGTACTCCCTCTGTGGAACCTTCGTGGCCTCCTCTGGGCTTGCTCCAACGGATCAGTATCCTTCCTGTGCTGAGAACCCCAAGCTGGATGCAGAACTCCAGGTGGAGTCTCACCAGAGTGGAGTAGAAGGACAGAATCCCCTCCCTCACCCTGCTGGCCACGCTGCTTTGGATGCAGCCTAGAACACAACTGGCTTTCTGGACTGTGAGTGCACATTGCTGGGTCATGTCCAGCCTCTCACCCACCAGCACCCCCAAGTCCTTCTCAGCAGGGCTGCTCTTGATCTGTTCATCCCCCAACCAGTAATATGAAAATATGAAGACAGATGATCTGCTTTTTCAAAGGAAATTGAAGTGACAGTAAACACCCTGGTCAAGCTGGAAGAGGAAGCTTGAGGTCAAGTAGGAATTTCAACCATCTAAATCATGGTTCAGGTCCTTCAAAACATGGGTAGATTTTTATTAAAGTGTTTGCCTTCTTAAGGTCTGCTGTGTAAAACACTGAACTGTTTGGGGTTTTGTTTTGGTTGTTTTCCTGAACACCTAGAGACATTACCTATATGACTCTATCAAGACATAAGATGTTATTTTGCATGGTGGTCTGTTTTCAGTAGCTTCTACCAGCAGCTAGAGCAGCAACTAAGTGTTGCTACCTATTCTGCTAAGCATTATTAGAATGAAAAGCTAGCACATCCACAGAGTAAAATTTTATTTTTTTAATCTATACCCTATTTTAATTTATGTGTTATTGCAAACACAAAAGAAAATAGAATTCAAAATAGTACTTTGAATCTTTAGACTGTTTTACAAATATGCACATACGACAAATAGTGTGTTATTTGAAAATAGAGGAGTAGCTACCTGAAGAAGCATGTTTCTGTTCTGCCATCCCTATTACCTCAACTTCTGAGAAACAAACAAAAATTATCAAAAATTGTTCATTCCTTTCATATCATTACTATAACACTGTCACTATTCATCTAAATGTTAATGCTTTCGTTGGTTTTGGCTATCTGCAAGTGCCTCCTTTGCTTGAAAAACAAAGTCTACTCTCCAGAATTTTTCAAATACCTCTGCCTGAAATGTCATTTTATGCTGCACACCATCTTAAAAACAGTATTGGATATCTTCTCATGCAGTGGATTATGCAACCTTGTCACACTGCAAGAGTCTGAGTGAGAGGGAAAGTTTGCTTTAAAAACAAGGAGAAAATATTTCTCTTGATGGAGGTAGATGAATGGAGGGTTTGTTAAAGAAAAGTTTTGTCTGTAAGATTCTTAATGAATCTAGAGATTTATATGCGCATAATATTGTTCAGGACAAAAATAAAGAAAAACACCTTGCCATGTCCTTCTCTTTGCACCATCCTTTATCAATATTATCACCGCTTTCATTTGGGCAATTCGGGGACCGTGGCCTAAACAAATATCCTTGTCTGTTATTCGTTGCATTTGCCTTCTGAATAAATCAGCTTAAAACATCCTGGGACTTTTTCAACAGCAGGATCTGTTCTCTTAAGTATGTGATGTTAGAGTCAGCCAGAGTGTGTATTTTTCGTTTATTTTGCTTTTTGTGGCAATCAGGAATTCCCTTCTTGCATGTCTGCTATTTTTAGCTGCCCAGCCGACCCTGCTGAGCTCCTGCTGAAGTGAGTGGGGATGCTACAAGAAACTTGCTTTCGCTGAGGAACACACCATGACAGCTCTACAGAACATATGCTTCCACTAATGGAAGCTGGAACTGATACTAATACAAAAACTGCAGCCAAAGGAGGTGTTGCAAGGAAATTAAGGGTAAATCTAGCACCCCACTTCACACAAGTACCATCTGTTAAGACTGGGACACCTTCAAAACAGTATTATTGGCAACCTCTCTGCGTATCACTGTGGCTATCATTAGCTACTTGCAATTTAACTGAGCAAGTGGGGACATTAGGGTGGCAAGACTGAGCTAGTTCTCAAGAACAATTTCATTCTGGTTTGCCTTATTAAAAAGTTTAAATATCAAGTTTGATTCTTTTGACCTTTTTTTTCCTCCTTGTACTCTTGTATGTCATAGTTTAGCTTAATGAATTGGATGAACGTTTATGTCCCTGTGTCGTGTTGTTAATATTACCTTGTTGAAATATACAGACCACAGCAAGGCTTGGCAGGCAAGGAACAATTCTATTCTCCTGACCCACAGGCATTGTCAGGTAATTCAGCCAGAGGCAGGTGAGTTTTTCTGGCATGAGGGGCTAATGTGAGTAGATGCAATGCAAAAAACGGCAAAAGACAGAAACAAAACTTCCAACAGAGGAAATGCAAATTTGACCTTCAAACCTCAAAGTTATAATTTAATGCACAAATTCTTTTCTCCCAAATTAATTGCATTTCAGATAACTACATAGTCTGTTGAGAGGAAAGTGTTGTCCTGCTATTCTGCACCCACTTTTCTGACAGTCAAAGAGGTTGTGAATTGTTTGAATAGTTGTCAAGATTCTTCCAGCCCACTTCTGAGGTTTTGATCTGCATTTTAAGGACTACACCATATTGACCCAGGATGGCAAGTCACTGTAGGGAAGATATTATCTCCTACAATACTTACCACGTTTTCATTTGCAGCTGCCACCTTGTTATTCACAAGGTGATCATGCATAGCTGGAAGGGGAGGATACAGACCTCAAAACTTACAGCTGCCATTCCCTGTGGCCTAGCACACTGAGAGTGGAAGCTGACAGAACAGATACAAGAGCCCCTCTGAGCAGGGAATAATACCTATGGACACAGAGATGAAACAAGCTGGGGGAAACACAATGTGTGTGCCAAGGGTTACCATATGTACTGATATACTTCCAACTTCAATATAATAGCAAGAACAGTGATTTATTCTCCTGTGCTTTACCTTTCCCTGATAAGACCTTGAGGTTGTGAAAGGAATCCTGCTGCTGTCATGGCACAAGCTACCCCCGGTGTAAAGATGTCATAGAGTTTGTCAATCTCTGTTGGTAACATCAGCTTTGAATGGACACCACAGTCAGGCCTGTACAACTGTAGGAGAGTCAGTTCCAGCAGCAATCCAACCTGTGGGAAATCAAGTCTGTGTTTTGAAAGAAATTAAGATTTCTGCTTCATTCACTAGCTCTGCAGGCACATCATCACTTGGTTGACAGAGGAGAGCAGATCAAGGAGCTGAGGTGCAGTGATGAGTAGCACCTCTTTCAGCGGTAGCTCATAATTAGGTGAGCTTGGCTGAAGTACAAAGCCATGCTTTTCAGTGGTAGGTAAAACCTGTTTCCCCATAGAAACTGATATGTAACTAACTAGTCTTACCTTGCAGACCAGGACTTTGATACCTACCATTGCAGTTACACATTCTGTTCTCACTACTATGATGAAAAGTCAGTATCTGTTGATAGACACAACTAACACTCTTACTCAAGACAGCAGTTTGTTTGTTTACATTCTAGGATACTTCTGGCTGTCCTGAAGATTTTTGTTTATTTTTGCACCTGCACTCTTCAGCTGTCTTTTTTATTTTAATATATGAAGAGTGAGTACTTTTCAGTGGAAATAATCCTGAAATTTGGAATTTTTTTTTTCCTCAGACCATTAAAGGAACTCAGAATGGCTAACGTGGCAGATACAAAGATCTATTCTTCAGCGTTAGTATCATGGGAAGGGAAAAAGGGTATATTAGCAAAGATTATACTGACAGGCTGTGGAAACGTACACAAAACCCAAGCAGCTGGGTCACAAACCTTAAATATGCAAACAACTTATACTGTGAAATACAGATGTACAGTCACAGGAAAAGCAACACTTGTGCCAAAAAGACATAAGATCAGCATGCATATTTTCAAGAGCTTCCTAGAATAAAACTGTGTTGTGAGAAGCTCGAGATTAGTGTCAGCTTTAACAAATCTGTGATAACTGTATTAGTACCAACAGCAGTTCTCTTTTGATAATCCTGGATATTTTTAATCATGAAGAAGCAGAGAACCGACTTTCCACAATGTGTGTTTTCTAGTACGTACGCGGCATGAGTAAAAAAATGAGTGAACTGGAAGCATTGGCCAGTTCACAGAGCCACAATGTCATTGGTATTAGTGAGACTTCACGGGATGAGTCCCATGGTTGGAGGGCTGGGGTGGAGGCTACAGGCTGTTGAGGAGGGATAGACAGGGTAGGCGAGGTGGAGGTGTCACACTGTGTGTAAGGCAGAGGTTGGACTGTTCAATGATGCAGTGGAGGACCCCGAGTGAGGATTAGGGGGATGGGGAAAAAAAGCAATTGTTCTGGTGGGAGTCTACTACTCACTGCTCAAACAGGATGTAAACACTGTTAAGTTATTCTATAGGTAATTAGGACAAATTTCCTGGTCTGTAGCCCTTGTCCTAATGGGAGATAACAACTTCCTAGACATTAACTGGGATTATCATGCTGCTTGCCCTTGAAAATTCTTGAAGTTTGTGGGAGATAACTTCTTGTCACAAGTGCTCAGTGAGCCAAAAAGAAAAAAATTACCCTTCTAGACTTGCTATTTCTGAACAGAGAAGGACTCATGGGGGAGGTGATGGTAGGTGGCTGTCCTGGCCATGATGATCATGCAGGAATTAAACACACCATGAGTTTTGCTGATAATACAAAACTGAGAGTTGCTGAAGACTTTCTTGAGGGCTAAGAGGCCTTGCAGGGAGATCTAATAGATTGGAGCATTGGACAATGATTAGTGTGATAAAATTTAGCAAGTTCAAATGCTGGTTTCTGCACCTGGGGCAGAGGAATGCCAGATGTAAGTATAAACTGGGAGAGAAGTGGCTGGAGAAGCATCAGGCAGAAAGTGATTTGGGAGTGCTGGTTGATAGCAGTTCAGTGTGAGTCAGCAGTGTGCCCTGACAGCCAAGAGGGCAAACAACATTCTGGGCAGCATCAAACACAGACTATCCAGCCAGTCAAAAGAGGTGACCACCCATCTATATTCAGTGTTGGTGCTGCCTCACTTTGTATTGATGGAGGGGTATAAACATAAGGCATACAGGCCAATGTGGTCAGCCATATGTTCCATTTATTATTTAATTAAGTCAACTTTTATACAGTTTAGTTTGTTTTGGGCACATGCTTACAACAAGGTGATTGGATAGCTCAGTCTGTGCACGCGCCTCATGTCTCCAGTTCATTGGACCTGATGTTCTGTCCACGCGATCTGAAGTCATAGTTGGAATGTAGAGGCCTTCCTAATTAGGAACTTTCTGAAATCTGCAGGTGCACCCTTATCTATACTTTCTCAAGGCTTTCTTGCTCTAAACATACTATGTTCTCAAACCTTATAATTAGACACACAGCTAACAAGTATAAACATTGCATATTTTCACACAGTCTATAAGCATAAACATTACAGCTTACAGCTTCTAGTCATGTCAAGCAAGGCCTACAGAAATGCAATGGAAATTGCTCACAATTTGAATCCTGCAACAACTTTGAGTATTGTGTGGGCTCCACAGTTTAAGAGGGATGTGAAGTTCCTTGAATGCATCCAGAGTGCCCTGGCCATTGCCATGTCCTCTGTCACCAAGACCCCTTCCCCAATTAGCAGTGGGCCCATGTTTTCCTTTGTCTTCCTTTTGCTGCTGATGTACACATGGAATTCTTTCTAACTGACCTTCACCTCTTTTACCAGCTTCAATTCTGGATTGCCTTTGTCTTTCCTAACCCCATCACTGTACAACTGGATAATATGTCTGTATTTCTCCTTGGTTCATCACCTGTGCCTGTTTCCACCATTTGAACACATCCTCCTTATGTCTGAGTAGCCCAGAGCTCATCACTGGAGCAAATCTAGAAGGGAAATTGAGACATTTTGTCTCAATTCAAATTGAGGAATGTCTCTTTGAACCTCTGGCTGTACCCATGGCTATTTCACTGGCAAGTCAGGAGTGTGCAGAAGGACCCGCTACAATTTTTATGAATTTGCAATTTTGTGTGGTATGTTTGCTGGACAAATGCACCTGCTTCTTTCATTGCTCCTACACGAAAATAAGTTTCAGCAGGAGAAAAAAAAAGCTCTGTGGTAACTGTTCTTCACACCACAAAGAAGCTGCTAGGATGAGTGAAAGTGCAATTGAATGACTTGCAGTTGGATGACTTGTACGGCTTGTGTACAAATCATGTACCTCACCATGTCCTAGACCCTTTCTGCACAAATGAAAGTCTGTGCCAGTATTTTTTTTTCATTAATATGGTCTGTGTAATCCCAGCGTAGCCAAAACCTCTGTAATATAAACAATTACCTTCTGATGACAGAGTGTATGAACTAAATCCAAAGTGAGTTGTGCATGACGGTCTAGCTATCTCCAAAATAAACATAGATGTGGAAGCTTATTTCCTATGATTGTTTTTAACAACAAAACACTTCACATGTAAAGTGGTCTTCTACATTTGTTGAGATAAATTGCACTCTAATCTTCATGGACCATATTCCATCTCCAGAAGCTACTAAGCTGGAAGAGAGTAAACTTATTTTCCACAATTAAGAACTGAAAGAGAGCTGCTTCGGGTTGCAGCAATACAGTTCTGTGACGACAGCAGATGTTGCCACATGTGAAAGGGTTTTTAAAGCCAAATAGTAGGACACTGTGGGAAGACCTGAAGCTACTAAGATGTGGACAGTATTCACCAGCCTTATCTTGCTGCCACACTTGAGAAACATGTATCACTTCAGTTAACAAAATGTTTACTTCTTCCTGCTAGTTTGGGGTAGGGCTGCAAGAAACAGAATAAACTAAAGACTTCTAAAGCTTAGAAATATAGGTTCAGGTTTAGGAAAAGAGGGAAGAAACAGCAATTTCCTGAATCTTCTTTTGGTAAAGAAAAGTTTCGCCTCTTATTACTGTGTGGGGTGAAACAATGAGATCTTGAATCTCAGTCTCTGCTGGCCAACTGCAGTACTAAGTTGAAGCATTTTTATGAGCCCACCAAATAGGCATTTAGGCACAACTTGCAAAAATGTTTTAATTTCCTCCGCTCATGGCCTTCTCAAGGATTTTCATCCAAATATGCCTTAACACAAGTCAGGGCTGCTGGGCAGGCTCTGCTCCCTCCTCAGAGGGAATCCTCATTGAAGATGCCATAGCTCAGCAGGAAAGTTCTGTCATCTCCTTGAGGTTTCCTTACTGGACCTGCAACTTCAGGTGTTGAGGACAGAGGAGACAACAGGAGGACAGAAATAGAACGAACCTGAACAAACCCAAAAATATCTTAAGTAAAGGACTCTCCTTCTCTTTTGAAATATTCCACCTTCCCAACAAGTAAATCCAAGGAGTTGGACCACTTGAAGAAAGTAATTTAGAGTCCAATCCTGAATTTAGTTCCTGGTCAGCTTCTCCTATCTGTGTTTTACACAAGTTTCTTCATTATGTGATGAAGACGAAAAGAAAAAAATATGTATTTTTTTAATTAGAGGTAGTACCTAATTCTACTTTCAGCTTTTGACACTGACTTGAACACTTTTAAGGAAACAATGATCTGAAAGAGGGGCCTTTATCCGAATGAGAGAATGGAATGCAAGCAACATTTCTTCCATTAATATAAAAACGTTTCCAAACTTTCACTCCAGTATTATTTAAAAGGAACTTACAAATGTTACAGCTGCCATTTAAAGAATCTTAAATGGAGATTGGTATCTTTTTTCTCTGCTTTTCTTGTGTTTGTCTCCCTGGGGCTGTGTGCTTGTATGAGGGCATTTGTCTTTACAATGGAAAGACTTCAAAAATACAAACAACAGAGCCTAAAGGTACTTATGTTTGGAATAAGAGGGTTTGTGGCACAATTTCTGCTTATGTAACTCAGCAGCTGGCAGGAGTCAGCAATAAGATCTATTCCCAGTTCTCTTGAAAGCACTTGCTTTTTCAGGCAACTTACCTTAGTGGAATCAGACCTGAATTCAACAACCATGACACATGGTTATGTCACCAAGATCTGATAATGTCTGATAATAAAACACAAAAGGACTACACTGTTTGACCCAGGATCTCATTAATCCGAATGGGAACTATGTATTTATATACCTTTGAATATCCGGACCTTGAAAACCTGTCTCAGACATACTGTGTTGTTGCAAATGTTCAGTCATAGAGAGGTGGCTGCACTTCTGTGAATCGAGTTCTCCAGAGGCTTATATGGCCTTTTATATCAGTTTCACAATTAATTACAGTGCATTTGACAAACTTTGTGTTCTGTTCAATACCTGTAAATCAAAGAACACTTACATGAAGCGTGGGACTGGTTAGACATCGTTTTCGCAGTCTCTGAAAGTGGTGTTTTGGCTTCCCTGCAGTGCATCAGAGGAAGATCTAACTACAGCACTTTTCTGGCAGCTTCACTGACACCATCCTCATCCTGCTAGCCTTTCTGGAGGCTGCCAGGAAGGGCTGGATCAAGGCCACCAGCAGTGCCATCAGGGTTTGGTAGCTGGCCAGCTGGTAGTTTACTCCCCTCATAACCCAAGAGGGGCCCAACTTGGCCATGCAATCCAGGTATAACAGGTCCAGCAAGGATCTGTGAAGCTTTTTGATGGAAGCAGAGACATAGTTACTAAGTGGAGTCCCGGGATTCACACAAAGCTGTGCTGCTGCAGTTCAACAAGTTACACGCTGCTTGAGCTGTGGAAAAGGAAATGTGTGTATTTATGGTGTGCACAAAAAGGGGGTTAAAATAAGTCAAATGACATCAGGTTTGTAGAGGCTAAGAGATAACTGTTGCACCATTGTTATCTGCAGTTACACCTCTGTAGACATGAGCCCTTAGGAACACAGCTGCCTTCAGAAGGATTTGCTGGTGAGCACATTTGGGAAGGGCTCCTAATGCTTCTTCTGGATGCACAGCGCTTTCTCTGATACAGGATACCAGCAAAATAACCTGGGAGAAGCAGGGATGCTTCTGGAGTCTGTGCCTGTGACAGTATGAAATATATATGTGTGAGACCATCTGGTCTTAGAAGCAACCTGCAAAACAAAAGCAAGCCAACCAAACCAAACAAGGCAATGCTGTTGCACAGGTAAAGGAACGAAAACCACTGAATTGAAGACCAAAATGGGTACTGCAAATTTCGGTGGTTGTAATTCCTTAATTGAACACAATAACAAACTGCCAGGAAATGCAGTCATGTCTTGGCAATGAACCAGTCTCTCACCTACTAATTCATATGCTGTCAGTACAGAAGGAACTACTCTGATTTAAAGGGCTAATTGAAAGCAAAATCTCCTGTCAGGAGAAGGGGCAGGGTAGCATTAAGCAGTGGATTTCTGGCTGCAAGAAGGCAAGTTACAGTATTCTCCTGTTTGTCCTCTTTCGACAGAAAGAAACAAAAATGCTTTCAACAAGAAAGAAAGAAAATTGATCTAAAAGTGAAGGGAAAGAAATGTTTCCCCATATTGCATTTCACTAACCTGTGGAATTGTCTGCTGAAACATCTCCCTGCAGCTGACCAGAAAGAGAGATTAAACAGTATAAAAGATCTGAAATATTTATAGCTATAATTATAAAAAAATATCCAACCCAAACCACCGTAATTACATGAGAGAGGACAAGGGTTGTTTATTGAAAGGATAAAACACTTATGTCTTGGCATACAAACTGACATTCTAAGTAAGAGACAGAAATTGCTTCTCAAATTTGGTCATTGTTTATTGTGAGGTTTCTTGCAACTTTAGCTGATGCAACATCTGTAGTCACAGTCAGAGAAGAAGCTTTAGGCTAGAGATAATATAAATAACAGCAATCCAATCTGATCTTTTTCTGTTTCACTGAGCTTATCCTTCAAGACAAAAATTCTAAAAAGTAAAAATACTACTCAAATTTCCTCAGGGCTAAACATTTCTTCCTAAGAGAACAAGTTAGCAAAGTTAGCTCAAGGCAGCATTAGGGCAGCAGCATTAGTTTTTGGAGTTGGTCTTTTTTTAATTTACAGTCACCTCAAGTTTAGCAGAGGAAGGGAAGAGAATGAGACCACAATGTTTACTTACAAGGTCAAAACATTTATGAAGTATTAAAATAAGGATCTTAGGCTCAGTGTCTACATAAAAAGTTGAAGTTGTTTAACTGAGTAAATTTGATCTTTCTAAATCAGTACCAGGTCTTAATGTGCTTGCAGTGGCCTTTAACTATCTGAACTTAGTTTACTAAATAAACAAGAAAAATTAATATGATTACAAACCCAACAGTAAATTACTTTGGGTTGTCTACTGATATGGACAACTGCAGAGTTTTATCTTCTCAGCTGAACTGAGCAAGCTAAAAATATGTATCTTCTTTGCCTCTTGCAAATTGAAGTAACATCTCAATTTATACTGCAGTCACGAGCCATTTCAACCACAGATAAAAAGCACATGGTTCAGCCAAAACATGATTTCAGCATTTCAGAGCTGCTTCTTTGCAACTATCCATAGCTGTGTCTAACAGGGGAATAAAGTTTTCCTGTGATACGTTGAGAAGCATCTCAAGCATAAGATATTTATGAATGCTTTCTTCCTTAGAACTGCAGGATTGGGGAAAAGTTGCATACCTTAATCTTCTAGCTATGGTCTTGATGAGGCAGCCTGGGGTACACTTTGTTCTCCTTGCTGCAGGAGCACACAGCAGGCTCATGTCCAGCTCACTGTCCACCAGGACCCTGCTTGTGCTAATTCTGCTTGGTCAGCACATGATTGTATTATTCTAAACTGTTAGTGATAAGCATTCTTACCTGTAACCCCATTTCTGCAAAAAACCCACATTAACCAGGAAAAAAAAAAAGGAAAAGGACAAAGGGAAAAAAGAAAAGGTGATACACTGAAATAGATGGCAAATTCAGTCACCAATTCTACGACGTGGAGTTCAGACACACCAGTGACAGTTTAGACATCTGGTATGCAAATTCTTATCCCTGGACAAATTGTAGAGATTTTCTTCTTATTCTTGAAAGCAGAACAGACATGTGGGAGGATGCCTTTCATTTCAGCCCAATTGCAAGAGAATTACAGAAAGATGTGCAAGTACCCTAGGAAATGTAGTCTTCTGCTAGCCTTGGATTTCATGCTGCAGAATAGCTAAATCGGTCAGAGGAATATATATCCTTTTTCTCTCTGCCTGGAAAGAAAGACCAGCCAAATAGCTCAAGGTAGCCTTTTTGTTTTTCCTGCTTTACCTTTCTCTGGATCCTTTGAACATAACCAGGTGACATAGAGCTGATGGACCAGCCCAGCTGAGAGGGTCTCAGAAACAGCCTTGATACCCTCTGGTGCCCTTTATATAACCTCTGAAACACTTCCCCTTCCCTGCTCTGCTCCAGCTTACCTGCAGATGCAGCAGCAGTTGTATGTTCAACTCACTTCCTGCTGCTGGCATTACTGGTGTCCCTTTTTCTGCAGTGCCTCTGAGCTGTGCAAAGGGAGACAGGAAAATATCTAACATTTAGAAGATAATTTGCATAAGAAAATTTGCATAAGCATAAATGACTAATATTCTACATTTGACTACCTTTCATGTGATAGTAAAGATCCACAAGGGAAAACCAACTGTTCTGTCCTATTCTTGGGCCAGCACTGAGCATGAAAAAGCGAGGCCAGCACACCCCCCCAGTCTAGACTGCATAGGTCCATTGCTTAAAAGATAATGAGTTACCTGCCATCACTTTGCACAACACAATCTTAATTTCTTTCATGCCAATCACACCCATGAACACAACTAATTTATCTAATTTTTCTTGGATCTTGTGTGGATTTCATGTGTGATTTTTTTATTGGATCACAAAATTATTCTAGTCCTCAGATTAGACTAGATTTGACAGTTTTCCTTACATTCATGGATGTTCTTTATGTAACAGAATCACTGGGATTGGAAGGGACCTCTGGAGCTCTTCTAGTCCAACCTCTTTGCTGAGGCAGGTTCACCTGGAACAGGTTGCATAGGATCATGTCCAGTCAAGTCTTGACCATCTCCAGAGAAGGAGACTCCACAACCTCTCTCACCTGTTCCAGTGCTCTGTCACCCTTAAAGTAAAGAAGTTCTTCCTCATACTGAGGGGGACCCTCATGTGTGTCAGTTTGTGTCCATTGCCCATTGTTCTGTTGGCACCACTTAGAGCCTGGCTCCATCCTCTTGGCACCCTCCCTTCAGTTGTTCCTCCCCAGGTGCAGGACCCTGCATCTGCCTTTGTTGAATTTCAGATGGCTCTGCTCTGCCCAACTCTCCAGGCTGTCCAGGACTTACTGAAGGGTTGCACAGCCTTCTGGGGTAGCAGTCACTCCTCCCAGCTTTGTGCCATCGGCAAACCTGTTGAGGGTACACTCAGTCCCTGCCTGCAGGTCATGGATGAATAAATTGAACAAGTCTGGGGCCAGTACTGACCCCTGGGCAACCCCAGTAGCTACAGGCCTCCAGCAAGACCCTGTGCCACTGATCACAACCCTCTGAGCTCTGCCATCCAGCCAGTTCTCAATCCACTTCACTGTCCTCTCAGCTAACCCACACTTCCTGGGCTTACCTATGAGAAGATACAGGAGACAGTGTCAAAAGCCTTGTGGAAGTCGAGACATCCACCATTTGTTTCTCCCCAGTCCAAGCAAACATATGTACTTTTGATAAAGCCTTCTTTCAGAGACTTTTTCCTTGGTTTGAAACCAAATTAGAAAAACTCATGAGGAACGTATGAAATTGTTTGATACCTGGTTTTGTATCACAGATTTCTATTCCCGGCCACCTCTATTCTGGTCCAAAGGATTTCTCATGCCTTGATCTGTATGGATATTCAGGTCAGGAGCTGTGTTCTGGTTTTGCCATTCACTGTTGTGAAATATTTCTCTTTCCTGGAGAAAAAAACATCCAGACGGTGCCACAGTACCTACCTTAGTGAAACTAGCATATTAAAATATTATTATTATATTACTATAATCATGACTGATGATTTATAGTTCTTACAACGATAATTAATAACAATAACTAATCCCTACTAACTGCTACTCATCAAGTTGATTCATTTTGGGTTTGCATGGAAGGGAGATATGAACTCACGTCTAATCCTGGATTATAAATTTTCACTCTAGATAGTAGCATGATAAGCCACCATTTGCAAGATGGAAAGTTCTTGGCTGGCAAGTGAGAAACTGGAGTTATCAGGGTTAGAGGGATGTGCTGCCCTTGTGAGAGGATTACACAGCCTGCTCATGCAAGAGTAATCGAAATCTCATGAGTGCAGAAGGAATTAGTGAACTTCAGGAGATGGTTATCATCCCTTGTCCGTGGGGAGGTGTTGGTTCCTTCTCCCAAACTATGGTTGTGTAAGGGCTCAAACTATGGTTGTATAAGGGCTCACACAATCCCAAATTACATCCCAGAGTAAAGAAGCCTGCACAGGTACCTGTGTCTGCTGGGCAGTGTCATGCAAAGCACTCTCTCTACACGTGCAGCAGGTACACAGTCTGGTGTGAAAGCAGGCATTTCAAACCCTGTTACTTTACATGTTCCCTGTAAGTGGGAAAGAAAAAACACGCAAGCATTTTAAACCGCTTAATATTTTCAGACTATCAAGTTTTTCTTTCAAGGTTCAGTTGAATTCTACTCCTGTGTACCATTGCAGCAGCTTTTCAATGACATTTCTGTTAAAACTCAAAAGACAGCCCCTATCCAAGTGAAATTTCAGCTTCTGAGTTACAGACATTTTTCTTTACACGGTAGAGCAATGAATCAAAGAATTTAAACGCAGACTGCTGTAATATTTCACAGTCCTGCTGGATACAGAAACACAGTAGTCAGACTGTAAACAGCCCTTTTTCCACACATTCCTGTCAAATGCCATGCAAGCACTTACGTCTGTCTTTAGCACTGAAGCCCATAAAATATACCACAAATGTAAATCTAAGCTGTGCATAAGCCTTTTCAGGAATGAAACATGGATATTTAAATTCAACAAGTGCATGTATTTTAGGTGAGTTCTTGAGCACCGTGGTGCAGTCAATAAAGTATTGGAAACTTTCTGATTCTCACTCAGATATTGTCTTTGGGTTTGCAGTGTTTCAGGGAAAAATGGAATTTCATTTATTTGAAGGTTTTGCAAATTTTCTTTTTTTTTTTTTTTTAAATTCACCCACAGAAGATGCAGCAACAGCAGACTATTTGGAATGGTAGGACAGGAAAACCTATGGGACAGCTTAGCTACTTCCTAAATTTCACTTCTTCAGATTCTTTTTTCCTCTCTTTTTTTTTTCTTTTTTAATTAAATGAGCTGCTCAAGGCAATTAGCCAAACTGGAATCTTCACAAGTTAATTTTCAAATGTTCTCAAGAACACAGGTAGTAGCATCATGGAAGATTTTTATCCTGGAAATGAAAACTATTACTGATTGATTGCACCTCGCTGGAACACAACTTATAAAATGAATGTGACAGAAAACTTTGCCTCATAAACTACATTATAGGCTTTGTTTGAGAAGACAATGGTTTTTATAACACCTACCTAAAGTTTCAATGCTGCTCACAAGAAAGCCTCCCCCAATGTGCCTTAGCCATGGATAGAAACAAATCTCTTCTTAACAGAACACGGCTTGATTTAACTCTGCTAACCTGCAGCTAAGTAGTTATGTCTTCCTGCAAGTAGTCATCATTCTCTGACTCGCTCCCTGCATGAAAAATAACAATATTTTTCTTTCTCTCCTATGTGCTTTCAGAAGAGCACAGCCTATTATTTTGACCCTGTCTATCCCTGCAGGAAGTGACTTCCCCACTCCAGTCTCAGGCAGCACCAGGTTGTGCCGGAGTCACACATCTACTTACAAGGAACTCCAGGTGTTTGCAGTGTAACAAGCACTATTCCCAATTTAAAATCTGCACAACAGACCACCCAGAATTTTTGGGGGTTTTGCCCACTCCCCAGTGCCTAATCTGTTGCATTATCAGTCACACATGTCATTATGACTCAAAAGTGTCATTCAGAACCAAAACTCCTTTAAAAGGAACCAAGAAAAAAAAAAACACGACCTAAACAAATCTGAACAAGTATCTCTCTGCATGTATTAGGCAAAACCATGAGGAAAAGCCATGTCACAATTTCATGTGAAAGCCGAGAAAAACATGTTCTAGGAAATCTTCCAGCATGGATTCACAGCATATGCTTTTCATCTCAACAAAACTGGTTGATGTTGCACGTAATGTTTTCAGCTGACATTTTTTCCACTCAGGATCTAAAAAAGGTTTCATTATTTTGCTACAGTGGCCATCAACATCAGAGGATTTTCTCTCTTTTCTTTTGAATTCTTCCAAAGTTTTCGAATGTTTCTAACCAGCAGCAGTGCAGGCCCCCCTTTTTTTTCAGCTGTAATCTGGGTTTTATCATTCCCAAAATAGGCCTTCTCATGGAATTTTGCAGTGCTATAGGGAGAATGACATAAGAGCCTCACAGGTCGGTATAATCAGTTTACATGGATCAGTTTAATTTGGATTTCCCCACTGTCAGTGTTGGCCCAGTAATATTCTTGGGAGGAGATTCTTTATACTAGACTCGGTTCAGGCTGGCCAACATCCTGAGCATTGTGGTTGTAATCAAACATCCCAGAAATAGGCATCTAGGTTAGAGTCAAGGTTCTCTCTGAACTCTCACCACACCCAAGAGGGCAGAATGTCAGTGCAGGGGAAGTATTCATCTCAATTCTCTGAGAACAGAATGATTTACCAGCTTTAGATAACTAGAGCCATGACTTTTAGTGGTCTGATGTTTGGGCAACAGATCCACTTTTCAATTTTACTTTGAAATCAAAATATAAAACTATTTAACTTTGCACTAAATGACATCCGTCTTCTCAGCCAGCATCAAGCAGTGTCAGAAAGCCTTGGGAGCTCCATATTTTGTCTTTTAATTTTGATCAACAGTAAGGTTGTAAAGAAGAATAAATTCATTTCAAAGAATGAAAGATTGCATCTTATTCTAAAGTGAGGCATTGACTGCAAAGGTGTAATTTGATGTCTGCAGCACAACAGCATCCAGGGGTTTGAAGAGAAACACACACCATCAGCAAAACAGACTGATTTGTTTGCACTGACTCACAAAAAAAAGGGATTTCAGGGCTCACAAGTGACTGCTTTCTACATACATTGCTGCTACTTGTGCCACAAACTTTAATGACAAGTGCGGACATGTCACCGTTTTGAAAGAGAGATCTGAACATAAAATAGTATAGAAAGATTATCAGGTTTTGGACAATCCAAAGAGTGACCAGGATTATACCAGTCTTTTAAAATATCCGCTGTAAACAGACTCTGTGCCATGGTCGAGAATAGAAATGCAAGATCACTGCCCTTGAACTGGATGTCCTTGCTAAGTGACATGATTAGAGGACTAACCTCCATTTGTGCTTTTGCTGGAATCCCTTCAGGCAGGGGGTAGGGTTGGGCTGGGGATCTTTAGCCCATGAATGGAGCACAGTACAAAAGTACCCCAGGCAGAGGTCTAGCCATGCCAGTTTCATCATAGTCCCACGCTCACATGGATCTGCTGCTCAGAGAACTATTGAGTTGTGATTTAGGGTATCTGACTATGTTTATTCATCTTGGAGAAACTACATGATGGAGAAGCACAGTCCAGGCATTTGTGGGTATTCTGGAAGTATGCCTCTGCCAAGGGATCACCTCTTACATCAGGAGTACAAAACAGGTTAAGTGCCCGCACTATCACCCTCAAATACTCTTTCTAGGAGATAGAACATAGAATCACAGAATGGGTTGGATTGGAAGGGACCTTAAAGATCATCTAGTACAACCCCCACTGCCACAGACGGAATCCTTCCACTAGATCAGTTTGCTCAGTTTTTATTCCACCCTGTGCCAAAATGGTTTGACCAAAGAATAGACCAACACCTACCAAACTCTGTCATAAAGAGCAGAATTAATAGCATCAATTCTAGGTAGGAGCAGGTGGAAAGGAGTGCTTTGTTTGGAGAGTGTAAGGGGAAATGATTAATCAGCACAGCTATTCAATATAAGAGGAGATGCAGGAAAGAAAATCCTGATTGGCATAAGGAAGGAGAATGCTTTCACCCTCAAGAACTCTACAAAGAGAGGAAGCATCTTGGTCTCTGCTTCCCGTCCCTAGATTCAACATGACCAGGACTGCAGACATGACAGTTCTCTTGCTTAGTGTTCAAGTTGCTTGCTCAAAGTTCAAGTTAGTCCCATATTCTTAAGATTTCCTGCTCATGCTCTTACTACCACTTAGGTACACCTCAGTGTAAAATAGCACTGTTATTGCAAAGATATTTAAGAAACATGTCATTCTTTCTCTTGAGGTTCAGACTGATTGTTAAAATTGCCTCTAAACAACATGTAAATTTACCCTGCAGCCTTGGCCAGGACGTCTGGTTTGTTTAGTACAATGCAATCAGACCGTTTTTGCGCTGCTCAGGTATGGATGAGCCACCTCCCCTCTGCAAAAAATCCTGGTTCATGTCAGGAGCTAGGATTTGTTCCCCTCCCTGTGGACAATGGCGGACACTGCACCTATTATTTTTGCAGGGCAGAAATGTGTCATCTGGTGAACAACAATCCCGAAAAGAATCCTACATGGACAGCAGGATGCTCCCTCTTAGCCTCTTCTTCTGCTCCCTGTGTGCCTTGCAAGAGTTGATTAGAGCCAAAGAACAGCGTTCAAGAATGCAGCCTGGTCCTTTGGTGTCATGTAGCTCTGAAAATATAAAAGAAGGCCCCAATGCAAGCATCTTACTGTGTGTAGCATATGTATTGCCAAGGAAACAGTCAAGTCTCATGGGAATAACTATGAAGAACAGAATCTGCCCCAGTTTCACTGTCAGCCTGTGCATGAATGCTTTGCTCCAAGAATAACAAGAGCCAGACAGCAAATCTCTTGAGCAGATATGCCAATTCCCTGCAATAATCCGAAGGTCTGAATGCTGTGGTTACAGCATAAAAGCACAACAGGAAACTCCTAGACCCACCCCCCAGCCACACAGGCTCTCCTGACTACTACAGATCTCTCTGGGGCAAGATAAAGAGGGACAGCACTTCCTACTACTGCACCAGATCGACCATCCCCTTGGAAACACTGGGACACAGAGATAAGGCTCACCCAGCAAACGCAGGATGAAGACATAGGTGCTCTCTGCTGTGGCAGAGATGAAGTGTGTGAGCTGAACCCTGTAAAAATCCTTATCACCACTAAGAGGGGCAGCCTCATTTCGTGCTGCAGCCCTCTGCAGTTCAGTAGGCTTTCCTTGTGCTGGGTGAAGAACACACACAGTTTTACAATGGCTCACATCTGACAGTTTTTAAGTATTTTTTTTAAGGATATATTTCAGCTGATCTGTTCTTGGACCTGGCTGACTGTTCTCTTGCATAAATGTTTATGCCAGTAGAAGCAGAAGAGCGGGAACTGGAATGCTAGGGTGGGGAGAGGGTGGGACCTCTCCTTTGAGCACCATCATAGGCATACAAAATTTTAAAGTGACCAGAAAACCCCAGGGATTTTCTTTTTATGGAAAACAATACCTAGGAAATAAAACATCTTATTAATTATATAACCTTGAAAACCAGACCATATCTCTGAGGTTCCTAAGTTCTTCAGAAAACCGCTTCCCTTTCTGTCAGAAAACCACTTCCTTTTTCTTTCCCTTTCTCTTCCTTCTAGTAAGCTCCACAGCAAAGCAAGATCAAAGTTGAGCTTTGTACTATGAATTATAGCTTTATAGTTTCTATGACTGTTATCCCTGACTGTGACCTAAGTATCTGTATGCTGAATTTCTGAGGACTTTAAAGATAAACAGTGAAGTACATCGAAGAAGTAAACATGCAACAATGAAGAGCTGTTATGAGAGAAAACTTAGTGGAGGAGTTAGCATAATTAAGAAAACATCTACCCCTCCTGAAAATATATTTAATTAAGTAGGTAGTCATTCTGCACTGTTCCCTGTCAAATATTGCCAGGATAATGCAGCTAGGATGTGACTGCCTAAGGGAAAGAAATTTTACTGCAAATCTTTCTTTCTTCTTTGGCTAATTGCAGGCTCTGGCTCTTTCTTGTAACATGCTCACATGACTTTGCAAGCGGATTATCCCAAATTCTTAAGCAAAAATCTGAATACATGATTCCAAGTTCCCTCATCCAACTGCATGTGAGCAGTTGTTATTGGCAATGGGGTCTATGTAGGCTCTCATTGAAGAGCTCATGGAAGTGTTTTTTAGATATGAATGGATTAATGGACTTAATCCAAAGGTGAGTACAGACAAAACAGTCTCTGAATTTAGTAAAACCCTTCTTTGAAATATATTCTTTCTCACAGTTTTCCCTTTGGGTCACATCTAGCTTTTAGGTGCAGGAGAAAGTGACCATATCTACTTGTTGTGTCTCTCCTTCATCAAATTCCCCTAACCTCAGCTTCACTCTTTGCTGGAGTACCTGTCTAGTTTAGCCTTTATCTATCAATGAATCCCAGAGCAGACCTCTGCAGTTCCCCGACTCGACAGAATCAAACAGCTCCCAATCCACTTACAAATATAGTGTTACCCTTTGTTTCCTTACAGAAGTATTTGATACAGTCAGAAAGTACTACAAATGGCAAAAAGCTTTGACTTCTGGAATACAGAGAATATAGAGATTGTCTGTAAATGCATGTGTGGACCATTCTTGCCTTTTCATTGCTGACACACATTCTGTATAAAACCTACAGGTCTGTGCTTTGTCACATGGATATAAGCACATTGGACTTTGTAGGGTTTGCATGGATTATTTTCCAGACTTCATGTTGTAACTGTTGTTTGTTGTTTAATGCACAGGCTCTGGACTGTCCAGAGCTAGTGGAAAATACCAGGTTTTCATCCACCTTAAAATATTTCCAACTCTGTCAGCAGACAGACTCAGTAAGATCCTCGAATTCAGGCATGGCCATACAAAGTGCTGATGACAGAAGTCTGCAGATCAACAACAGCCTTAGCCATCATTATATATATATATATATATATATATATATATATATTTATTTATCAATAGTTTACTAAGTCCATAGGGCTTTCCTGAAGCAGTCTGGAGACTGGCTCATTTCAGGGGAAGATGAGTTTCACCAAGAGATTTTTTCCCATTATGAAACAGACACGTCCAAAGATTGCTGTCCCCATCTCCAGGTATTTCTGGATCATTGCAATTGGGTTATCCTGGTCTGCCCTTGTGCACACATGTGAGAAAAAAATATTTTTCCAGCACCTTCAATTGTCAAAATTTGTTTAGGTATTCTTTAATTCTGCTATGAGAAGCTCACATGCCCTGGATGCCACCAGACTTATGTTGAAATCAACAACCACTTTTTTACAGATTTCCTCCTCCAGTGCTCATTTCTCTTTCTTGAACAACACAATTCAAAAACTGTGATAGAAACGCTGTAACATAAGAAGAACATGGATCACATCAAAGGCTCATGTGGTCCTGAGTTTCAGCAACACACAAAATTAGATACTTAAGAATCCATGTAAGGTCGGGACAGAGCTGCAATGATACTACTCCAGAACAGTATCACAGTTGTTAACAGTTTTGTGGCCACCAGAAAGGTAATAAGCCACAGGCATTTGTCTGTGAATTAACTATCCTCCAGATGGAACAGGACAATTGTCTTCCATGAATTTGTTCTGTCTCCTTCTGAATCCATGCAAAATCAACCCTATAAACTTTTTGGAGCAAGGTGGCCCATGGCTCACCACATATCAAGTGAAGAGCCATGTCCTATCCTTTGTTATGAACATGCTACCTTTTGGTCTCATTTGGGGTCCTCTAAATCTTTTCCTATGAGAAACAGTAATTTCCTTATTTACTTTCTCCATTCTTCTTGAGATAGACCTGTGTCGTATTCCTGTCAGTCAACTCAACAATCCTGCTTTGTTTCACTCAGTCAAAATCCCAGTCTTATGTACAAATAAAAAGCACCACAGGGCCTTTGTACCAGCTGTAGACTCTGAAAACTACTGCAGCACAAATATAACAGATAGGAAAACTGACAAAATCAATCTAATATTGCCCAAAAATAATTTCACAACTAACTCAGGGAGGCAAAAGCTATCAGAGTATCCCCGTCTACAACCTTCCCTCCAATGCAAGGCAAAAATCATGCAGTTTCCCTTTGCATTTCAAAGGACTCACTTTCAGAGAAATTTATGTGCATGGCTGCAGATCAGAGAAGACATTAACGTTTTATTACTTTACCAAAACCTCTGGTTATTGTGCCAAAAAGTCACCTGTGTTCAGCTTAGCATCAGCAGAACAGCTAATGCTGTTCTAGGCAGAACACATCAGCCTTAACTGTCCCACTTTTCCCTCTGGTAAACGATGTCTGTAGGATTTGAAGCACCTTGGAAACAGCAAAAACTGAATGTCATTAATCATAAAATCCTCTTATGACTGGACTGACAGCTACTATGAGAAATGTCAGCTTCAAATGACACAGACACAGAGAAGAAGCTTGTAATGGAAAAACTACCTCGTCTGTAACTAGAACATCATGAATTAGAGGCAATAATTGGCCTTACAAGAAGGGAATAATGTCATCATTATCCTTACTACATGTCACTTTAAATCTTGGTATTAGATGATGGCTCTAAGATGTTCACAGCTAAAAATTTCTGGCTTCAGTCCATGTGAACACATTATCCTCTGTCTATTTGAAGTGGAAACTGCAAATAGCCTCCTCTATCTGGAGGATAGGACCACTACGTGGAGTGCAATTTCACTGTGAGAAACTGGCATGTTCTGAACTGTGGCTAGGCTTACTATGAAGTCAACAAGGGTTTCTGTGCAGTAGGAGTTTTTGATCTTTAAATGGATAATGACCTTCATTTTCCAGTTAGTTTTTTGTCTACCGAGAGTGGGTCCTATTGCCTGGAAGAACAGAAAATCTACTACTCAATCATACAAAATTTTTCTTTGTATAAGGCCAACACTTCAAGTAGCTCAAATTCGTGACATGAAAAAAGGAAAAGTGAAGAAGTGTTTCAGTTAAAGTTTGTTAGCATCTCCAGGATTTCTGCTGTGTGAAGGCTTCTAAATCTGTTGCAACTGATCCGCTCCAAACTCTGTAAGTTGAAAAAGCTCATGTTATATATAATTTATAAATTCTTAAAGGGAAGCAGTTAGCCACTGGAACAGGGATGACATGACATGACAGCATATTAGGTTTCTAACAGGAATTTTTTCTTTTCATTAGAACACGGAGGTGTGATACAGGAACTGCTGAGTGAACTCACAAAACCTGTTCATTCATATTAAATGAGCACACATTTCCTCTTGCCTAGAACTCTACATTCTGATTTGGTGCAAAAGGCTCCAGCATAGACAAGAAACACCAGAAAATGCCTACATTTGGCACTTGTACAGAGCAAGTGGCAAGGCCTCCAGAGTCAACATCACTCACTGCTGCAGAAAATGCTATAAGCTGATAATAACCAAGAATTGGTTACAGAAATCACTCAAATGTTGGCATCTTGCACAATATTGCGCTTTGACTGGCATCATCCTCCATTTGAAAGAAACTCTTCTAAACTCCCTGGGCATGCCACTCAAATTAGCGTAATTTTTCCTTGGTGTAGGCCCTCATTAAACTGGGTCTCAACAAACTGTTCAAATACAATTGTTCTTCCTGAGAAGAATCTAGACCAGCACAGATATAGCCACCATACACCTAAATGTGCCTGCAAAAAGCATAGTGACAGTTAACAGTGTAATCTGACCAGGACAACTGGAAATTAATTTGGAATAAACTGCAGGTGTTCAGGACTGAGGTATCACTTACCAAATGTTTGCTGTGACGCTTGGATAAAACCCTTATTTGTCCATAGGTGCAAACTTTTTAACTCTGGCCCTCTCAACCACTTGTCTGGCCCAAATCACTTCAGTTCTGGGTTGTTGGGTTTTTTACTTTAACCATTTCCTTCCCTGCTGGTTTTTGAGTACTTTGGAAATAGATACTCTCTCTTACCAAGAGGGGCATGTGTATCATCTTCTTTAGGCTTCTAATATCGGTGAACTGAATCACAGTGCTTTTCCTGGAAGTGCCAGGTACAGAGGAGATAGATCATTCCTTGAACCACCGCAGGAAACTTGCAGCGTGAATCTGCAAACCAACCTGATGGGGAAGGTGTTAACACCCTCTAGTCTCATCAGACTGCTGATAATAAATTAAGATAACATAGAAAGCTGTCTTCCACCCTCATTTGATGGTGTCATTCCTTTTTTTTCTGGGTAGTAATACCCATTTTTACCAAATGGACTACTTCTTGGAAGTCTACACTCATAAGTACAGCTGAGAGTTTCCTGTGTCCTGAACCAGGCCAAACAGAACCTATTTTCAAACCGAGTGATCTTCTCTCAGTAGTGAAGCAGCTGAAATCCAGCCAAGTCTGTACATAAAAAACTGAGAATGCAATATAAAACTAGATTGGGGGATTTAAAAGCAGCCAGTATCACAGTTACCAAAGAATGACTTGCTTTAATATGCAGTTGTATCCCATGAGAGATGGGGAATCAAAAGTGTTTTTTCCTAACTTCCTTGCTTTTTTTATTTTAACAGTTTTCCTCACAGAAAACAAAGAGAAGTCCCAACCTAATGAAATGTAATTAAGCACAAGGAAAATGTGTTTTTCCAAATCCAGAAAGTTACCACCTAAGAAGAAAAGCAAAGACTTCTGACTAGCATTAACATGAATTTCATTAAAATCAAAACAAGACAGAGCTGCATAGCACTCTACTGGAGACCTCATCTGCAAGAAGGGCTATGGACTAGTCAACAACCAAAGCATTTAACAAATTTTTGCTGGGAGAAAGAGAAAATGTTATTGGCCAAGCAGGCTTGTGAAAACAATCCATCAGGAGACAGTGGCAGGACAGGCAGCATCTTGGTACTTCAGTCTGCTCCACCTCATTATTTCTATCAAGCACTTCACAAAACAGTGACTTTAATCTATAACACATCTTCCTGCACAAATGATTGGTGTGTGGTCTTAAAAGAGAGACAAAAATATATGAAAAAAAAAAATTTTATTATGTTTCCTTATATCTGAAAATGCCTACGGTGGGTCAGACACTATCTGAATTAGGTCTGCAACCATATAATTTTTCTTTCGCCCTGGGAGAATCTGTGGTATGATAACAAGGTGGGAGTAGGAGCATTCAATTTCCCTAGGCTCTTTCAGAAGCCAAGACTGTCAAACCTCAACTCCTAAGATAGCATTACTATCTATATAGTTAAAAGAAGAATAATTCCTCCCATTTATGAAAGTCTTGCCAGGCAAGATTGCATAGATGTGAACTGGAAAAATAAATCCATTTCCAGAGGAAAAGGCATTCTCCAAATTCCTTACTGAATGCACTTTCCTCACTGGAAGTGTGTTTTACAGCCAGAGCATAAGCATCAGTTGAAACAGAGGAGACAGAGCTGGGAGTTTCAATCCCTGAAAACACAGTCTATAAAGTAAGGAACCGTGGAAAATGACAAAACCCAGTCTGCCTCTGCATCTTAATGAAATAGTCCACCTGGAGAAAAATTATTCTTCAGGATCTAGGGTGTGACATGAGGAAACTGAAATATAGACTCTCCACATGAGTTAAATGTAGCCACAGACAGACGGGTAGTCCCAGTTCAGCATCAGAGGATGTTCCCTCTGTAATCTTTTGCCTGTTTTTCTCGCCTGAGACTCTTTCTCCCAGGATAACAGGAAACACAACTAAAAGAGATGCCTGTTATAATGACTGTCTTCATATTATGCTGCTTTGTTGGTGATGCTGTAGAAGGCTGAGGATATTCTGCTGTAGTGCCCTTGTCAGCAAAAACTATGGGACACCCGATCACGGACAGCACAGAGGTTTGTGGAAAATAGAGCTCCTTTGCTAGCATTCTTGAAGGAAGACACACATTACTGTCACTCAAAATAGTCTACCCTTCTCTTCACCTTCCTTTGTGGGCTCCCATCTCTTTGTAAAGCTAAATATAAGCTGTCTGGGTTTTGAACACCACTCAGAGCTTGCTTGTGCCCTAATTTTCACGTGGAGTACCTTGGAAGCTGTAGCAGTGTCTCAGGACCCCTGAAAACTTCACTGTAGCAGGATTGTTAAGACTGAGACTAGTCACACGGGAATATTTTTCCCATCTACAATCATTAAAATCTGCATAACTACCACATTGTTCTTCTCAGCACTCCATTTGACCTCCCAACAGTGTTTGCCACACTAACCAATGTTGTCTCCTTAATGTGTGTGGTCTTCTGACCTGTCCTCCTTTGTGCTTAACACTCAAAGTGGATGTCTTCTGGAGCAGGATGCTTTGTTTTGGACTGCCCATAGAAAACCATGCAGCAAGAACACAGGCAACATCAGGCAACTTTATAATAACAGGTCTTAACTCCAAATGTGGTTGGTGGTAGGTCTGATTCTCTTTGATGCTGAGAACCTGTGTATCAAATGGGATCTGGAAATGTGGATAAAGAGTCTCAAAAATGCACACACACACATCCATCTATATATTGATGATATCATAAAGGGAGATAGCTAATAATCCTGAATGTGCCGTGGATCTGTTTCCTGTCTCAGTCTTTCATAGCCCAGCACAGATATCCATGTGTGACACTGGGTACCTACAGCTTGGACACAGCTCTGGGCAGGTGTCCTAGTTAGAGTGGCTGGGACCAATTCATCACTGGATGGGTGTGACCCAAAACTGTGTATTCTATAGCCTCCAATGCCATTTCCCAAAAACTGTTGTCAGTAGAGGCCTGTGAGGTGGGAAGATGTTCTTGTCCTCGTACCCTTTGATGGAATTCCCCACTCTGATCCCCTTTGATGGAATTCCCCCCTCTGAGGGAGGGATTGAGCACTCCCGCCTGAACTGGAGAATCTAGAAACCGGGAGTTTCGGAACCTTTCCACCACTCAAGATCTTATTAACAAGAATACAAAATTTGAACAAAAAAGAGACAAACATTTCATTACAGAAGATACTGATGACTGGGTAAAGTCTGCAGTGTAAAGATCAAAGAGAGAAATTTGTGAATATTTTTTGGAATTTATTTACAGACAACTAACAGTTACATGAAAGAAACTAAACTAGTCTTTGCAGCAGAGATAAATGATAAATAGTCTGCATTTTTCCTTGGTTGCCTTACGAATCAAGCAACAGTTATTTTCTAGCCCCACTGGTATTGTTTATTTTGCATATTTAAACAGACTTCCCTTGACACAACACTGTTAAGACAGTGCTGAAGTAATAGAAAGTTTGCTAGTAATATCCTGATGTTGTAAATATAGAACATGTTTTCATTATGAGAGTAGAGTGATATCTTTGAGGTATACAGTAACATTATGATATATTCAGCACTAGAAACATGTATGAGAAAAGGATTTTGGTGGTTTTGTTGGTTTTTTTAAATATCCTTTTGCAAAGCTGAGTCTGGTTTTACACCACCTTTGCTAGTGTCTTAGCTTGCAGAGCTACAGAGCCTACGGAGTAGTTAGACCAACATCAGAGGCCCATTGTTTGACCTTCAGCATGTTGCTATGTAGTTGTTAGGGATGTAATACTGCTAAGATAAAGCACAACTAGGCAGCTGTTGCCAAAAAATCCTGCAGCTATTGGCGAAAACATCAAAAAGCACAGTTAAACAGATTCAAGAGTATTTACTCCCTGACTCAGTACACCCATCGTGGAGCAATATCTCGGAGAGGTCCACAGGCCAAGAAAGAACCGACAGCCTGGAAGATGCTCTCGTCTTCATTTATCCCATCCCACCTCCACCCGGGAGGGAGAAGGGGATGACTCTGCCCTGGGAGATGCCTGGCTACAGGGACACGTGGGACCAAGCTCTCATGGCCAGAGCCACAACGTTCAGCACCCTGCTCCTCCCAAATGCTGAGATGCTCTGCTCCTGTCTACAGGAAGGGTGGAGTACAGATAACTGCCTTTATCTGACTTTGTAATGTTATTTGCATTAGTAACCACTGTTTCACAAAGGCAATAAATACCCAAAACTCCTTTTCCCATTATGGATTAGTAATGACCACGTGCACTTAATCTGTCCTGACTCAAACCATGACACTAGGTTCCAAACACCTTATACGGGAGTAACAGTACTTGCATGGACAGCAGATAAAAATAATCATAGTCTTGCTCCTTGGGTAATATAAACAAAATGGTGTCACTGCATAGAACTACATCATCTGTAGGAAACTGATCAATGTTACAATTTATAATGCATTTCTCATAAAATTTATGATTTCTGGATTTTTTTTCTGTGTGTGTTTTGAATTTATGTGGCCCCAGCTTTGTATTGGAGAGGTGGACAAAGCAGTCAGGTGTGATGAGTGTTTAAAACTTTATCTTATTGCTGAACGTACAAAGGCAAAGACTATTCAATTGATTTATCCACAGTCACAGAGACAGCCTAGGAAACTGATGCTAAATGTCCTGAAACTTTGGGCTGGTCCCTAGGATGCTTTCTGAAACCTCTTTCTAACACTTCCCTCATGTTCCCTTTTCTTGCAGTGAATTGCTTCGTGAAACTGTGTCACAAAAGCAATCTGGTTGGGGCAGGATCTGGGACTGCTCTAACTAACTTGCAGATTATTCATCACAAGTGAACTCTCAAAGCCAAAACAGATAAGAGATATTAAATCTGCACTGACCTTTTGGGGCCTTTGTGTTTAACAAAGCTGCCAGCATGCAGAGAGGTTGTTGTGGCTTTCATATTTGTTATTGTTTTGGTTGCCTTGAAATAGTACCTATATTCTTCCACAAATAATTGGCAAGGTCATTTAGAAAATGCAAACCTCTGCATCTTCTGTTCACTAGCTGTCTTTAACTTCCTCAGACCACTTTCCTCCATGAATCATTGCATTATAAAAATATTGGTGGAAAGTGGTTTATATGTGTCTCTATGTGTGTGTCTGTGCATACCTGGCAGATATATCATAATTCAGAATTACAAATGATACCCCAAAAAATTTACCAGTCTTTTTTTTTTTTAAAGCCTCTTGTTTTTCACTTATTCACCACTTCTGGCAGGCATTACAAATAAGCAGAATATGATCAGTATCCTGCTGCAGTAAATTTCTTTGACTTTGGACCTTTACCCTGGGTAGGTTTATGTAATTAGTTTGCATCTGAGCCAGAGTTTACCCACAGTCCGTAGCTATGGGTGTCTCAGTGCTACTCTTGCAGGGGACTTAGCCTGCACACAGAGAGATGTTTGCCCTTACTAATGCAGGTATTTGCTCTGTTTGTCTCTCCATCCTCATGTGTAAAATGACATCAACAATTCTTCACATACGTTTTTGAAGGAATCTCATTCCCTTGGGATGAAAAATATCAGGTGAGTGCAATGTGGCATTATGCTTAAATCCCTCTGTGAAGAAGGCCAAAGCACAAAATGCTTTTATTGCAGCTGAAAGTTTCAGACGACTGTAAGAGGGAGATGTATGCCTACCTCTTCTGGCTTCTTTTGAAGTGCCCAGCCTAAAGACTTCCACGTTAATCAGTCTACTGTAATACAAAATCCTTCCAAGAATATTTTTTCTCTCCCTGGCCACGCATTTGCTGGTCACTTCTGCCTTCACATCTGTTTGGTTTGGAAATCAGACAACTTAATCCTATGTTTTTTTCCATTGAGATTTCTGAACAGATATTGCTAAGACAAGAAACTTTAATATTTTACAGCGGGTCTTCCCGCTGTGATCAGAGTCCCAAGTAAAAGTACCAAACAAAGTTATATCTAATGTATACAGCTGTGTGGCCTTTCCATAATGCTGCATACTTCTTAAGAAAGAAAAGATCTTGCAATATTCAAAGAACACAGAATAAAATATTTTCTAAAACTAAGTTCCTCTAAACCAACATTAATGAAAAAATAGTGAGTAACAAGACTTGGGTACGTAATGATTCCGTAAAAATAAATTCTGTCCATGAAAGTGCCCTTATATGTGACCTTGACCACTGCCTAACCCCTTTGCTGTGCCTTGATTTCCTTTTCTCTCTCCTGTTTAGCTGGAGAGAAGTACAATATCTAAGAACAACAGGTCATGGTTGTTCTGACTGACTTACAATTTTTTGCAATAATGGTGGTTTCTTCCTTTCTCTTTGGCAGACTTGTGTGAACTGTGTCTCGATTCAGCTTGAAGCCTTATTTTTTTTATTCTGTTGTCATTATAGTCCTCAAAAGTTCCTGTTGCCTTTTTTTTTTCTATGTAGCTGACACCGTTCTGTTTTTATTGCATATCCATGGGCTGTGGAATTCATAAGTGGATTTATCACACCATCAGCTTGTATCTGTAAAGAAAATGGAGCCCAGGCTCTAGCAGAGCATATCCTTACGTATGTACGTTATTGCTTCACTCCTCTAGAGGGAACTCTTACTTTAAATCTCTTCATGCATTTCTCTGTAAATGCAACGAGCTGGCCAAGATGAGGGAAGAGCTACAACCTCTTCTGCCAAAATGAAACTTGGCAGAAATCAGCAGTGGTTCTCTTCAGGTGACAATCATCTCCAGCGTTGCCAGAGCTCCTTTTGTACTTTCTTACCGTGCCTGGCACATCCAGCCCTAAGAAACATGCAGGACACAGTGTTAAGGATACCCCAGAACTGGATTTAGATCTTCTCCAGCCCTGCCACTGTGTGTGCTACATCAGTTCTTCAGGTTGATAGGCAAAGCTTGAAATCTCCTGTTTGTGTATCAGCCTCAGGCAACAGAAAACTTTATCCTGGGGGTTTAATGCAAGAGGTTGCCTGGGGGAGTGGGGGAAGACTAAGGAGAAGTGCAGAGCATGACAACTGCACTAAGAACACTTCTGACCCACACCATCCATCTATGAAGCTGCCTTGTTACCTGCAAAGGTTAAGGCTCGTTTTCCCTGAGGATCCTCCACTAAGGACATTCCTGTAACCCATCCGAGGTAGAAACCATTACTTAACTCAGTACTGTTACTTTCAGGCCTTAGTAGTTTCAAGGTCCATGGGTGGCAAATAAAGCAAAGAGGACTTCCCTGTGAGTGGGACAACTTCTGCATTTAGAGGAGTGTGGAGAGTAGTATTTGTGGATATCATGAGGTTTCTGTTTTGAGCTGAGCTGGTCACAGTGGATGTGTGCAGTTCTGTCACAGGACCTCAGGAGAATGACTCCATAATAGGGCAGGCTCCCTCCCACCCCCCATTCCCCAGTTCTGTGCCTTCCCTGAAGACCAGTGTCAATCTGCCAGCTTCTCTGATTGCCCTTATATGGAAAGGTAATAAATAACCACTTCTGTTCATATTACATTGGTGCAGTGCCAGCCTTCCTACACTTCCCACATGTCTCTATAGGGAAAAAGCTGTGACAGAGTGCAGATGCAAACCCATTGGTCCAACCTTTGACTAGCCTACCTCTAGGAAAAGGGACAGCCATGGACATAGAAGAACTTTGGTCTGAGTCAGCATCCTCAACAACTGGAAATTGTCATAAAGGGGATAGCTAAGTCTGTTAGCACTGCATAGCTTGTCTGCATTTTGCAGAATTCTCCAGTTCACTAACTTTGCTCTCTGGTGTGAACTGCTTCCAAAATTCTCCAACAAACGAAGCATGTTCCTGCTCATAGCTGAAGTTATGAGCAGTTCAAAGTTCCCCCACTTGGTTGTATAGTTCAGATGGTGTGTTAGATCCAGAAAGAAGAGTAATAATAAAACCACAGCTTTTTGTTCTCCTCAGGTTTTCTTAGATGAGAAAGGGTTTGCTATAGGCAGGGATTTCTGATTTACCAGCTATACTCCATTAGGGAATGGCATCAAAACAAGTGAGCTAGACAAGAAAAATATGACAGATCAAAGAGAAATTATCCATATTGCTTGTTTGTAGGCAGCTGTAAGTGAGGACTGACTCATGCTAGTGCTGCCAAAGAGTCTAGGTATGTGACAGATTCAATTGTAACAGCAAAAATAATCACAGGAACTAATCTGATTCCATGACCCCCTCAACTGAATAAAGTGAATGATCAAGGAGTGGGTAAGAGCTATACTAAGTGGCACTTATACCATGCCTAAAATCTCAAGTTTTCTACCTCTGGATTCCCAGCTTCTCTGTCATTTTTTTCTGCTATATGAGTGCCCTGAGCATCTTGTGCCTGTGCCACGGGGTACTTAGTTGTCTCTTAGTACTGAACCCAGCACTTTTCTGCTCTGCTTCATTGCTCTGAGAGAAGTCATGACAGATGAATGACAGAGGATTATGCTCTTCTCGAGGAGCAAAAATGGATTAACAGAGCAGAGGTGTATTAGAAAACTGATATTCTAGGGGAAAAGCAGCTTTCGCTTTAAACTGTTTAAACTGTTCACACTGCCTTTACAAGAGAGGACAGGACATGAACCCAAGGTCAACCCCTAACTGGGGTTGACTCAGTACTTTTTGTGTGAAATAGTTTCATTTGCACTGTACATCCCCAGGACTTTACAAGTAATTGCTTTATTATTTCAACTGTATTTGTTCTATGACAGTTATTCTTTACTGTAGCGAAAGGCCCTCTTTGGAGATCACCGTGAGCACTCCATGCTGTTAGGTATGTACCCCTGAGGGGGAGCAAGAGAGATTTTGAGCATGCAAGACCTGTTGGAGCAAAGCTGAAGGACTCTGGTGTGTGTGCAGTACAGTACATAGTCAGCCAGTTCAGACCAAGATGTCCTCACAACAGCTGCCTTTTCAGAGGGAAGCCCAGGAGCTACATCACATGTGTGGAACATGATCAGTGATGGCTTGAGCCCAGGAGGGAAATGGGGACTAAGCCAACAGAGCAGTTGAATACACACACAGATAAACAGGTAATAATATACACTCGCTTTTCTGTGTCAGAGGGCAGCTGGCTCTGCTTTTTGCAATTGCAATTTCTCTGGAAAGCCTTGCAGAAGAAGGTGGTACAGCACCTGCACATGTTTTGTTACATTTGAAACGTGCCATTTCTAGTTTGGTGCAATCCAACCAGTCCTCCCTGTGCTTGCACTGATGTGCTCTCCTCGAGTTTACAGCCCATCTCCTCTCACAGTCCTTTAATGAGGGCTGATAATCATAAGCATGGCTGGCTCTGCTCCTTGTCTACTCAGGGGAGGTGCAAAGGTTGGAAAATCCTGTCCCTCTTCTGTGTGGGCAACTGCAGTGCATAACTCACAGAGGGAAATTCATGTTTTCAGAACTTATATTCTTCTGACACAGCACCACATCCATCACCAGAGCACCTTCCTTCTCTAGCACAGGGGAGGAAGAAACATGAAACACAGAACAATCTGTGGAAACAAAAGGGAATAGAAAAATGCTGGATTATGAATCCCAGATTATCATGTCTCCTGCTACTGGGTTGCTGTACAGTATATTATCCCTTCACCTTAAAAGGGGCCAGCATCTCTGCCTGCTGAGACTGGAGGGGAAGAGGACATCTTTCCTACAATAGCATCTGTTACTTGGCAGTAGGGAGAAGTCTATATGTACAGCTTTTGGAACATAATGATCAGACTTCCAGAAATACATTATCTTTGCATCAGGAGCAATAGTCCCTGAGCATGGAACAAATGAGAAATGGTTTTTTGTGAGCTGAGAAACCATTAAACCAAAACCCACCGAGTGTGAAGACATTCCTAAACTGTTAATTAGCCTCTGTCTGCCACATTGCTGTCCTGAAATCTGAGGTACTTTTAACACTCGTTTACCTAGAGAGACACTTGGGCTGTGCCTACAATGTAAGACAGAGGAGGTCTCAGGGGGAGTGTAGGTACACTGGGTTGCATTGTAGGACCAAGACAGAAAAACCCAGCAAAGACCCATTGAAAAGCCTTAGCTTAAAATCCAACTCACTCGAAATGTTAACAAATGAATTTTCAAGGACTGTGTACTGGCCTTCAGTATAAACAGTTTAGCAATAGTTGGTATCGTTTAACACACTTTGCACCTGCATACAGTTGGTGTATGCAGTTAAATACAAAAATTTTACTTCCCAGTTTGTCCAGAGGCCTTCACTTTTTAAACTGAAATCCTCACTGTCACTACCCAGTATTTTGAATTTCTGCTGGAGTAAAAATTATTAAACCATTGGAACTGAAAAATCAAAGAACTGAAAATCAAAGGTATTATTTGTTCTATCTACCATCCGGAAAATTTCACAGTTCAGGGTTTTCCACGAAGAAAACAAAAAAGAGAAACAAAAAAGAGCCCCCCTACAACTCTTTTCTAAGTCCCATGAGCAGAGAAAAACCTTTATGTTTACAGCTGGTTTTAATCAATTCTTTGGGGTAACCCTAAGAACCATGGCATTGAAATAAATCTTGTTTAAGTGTAGAACTGCTCTAATATGGAAGATGAATAATATGCAAATAGGACTATCAGCTAGAACATGTGAGAATGTCTAGCCCAGGCTACAGTTTTGCCAGCTAGTAATCCTTCTCTGACAGTAGCTAAGACAAAATACCTGCAGAACAAAGCAAATGTAGCCAAGTTTATACAGGATGACTTCCTAGCCTCCAGTCATATGATGCTCAGATATTTCCCATCCTACAAGCAGTATTGCAGTGCATGACAGTCCCAGACAGACTTTTCTTCAGGAGTGATGCCCGATCGCTTCTGAAACACACAGACTTCTGGCATCTAAAATTCTTGTGTCAAGATGTCCCACATTTCAACTACATGTTCTGTGAAATAATCCCTTATTTCATCTTGAGATTTTGGGTGCATCACAGATACGTTGCTGTCACCACCCGAACTGTAGTTGTGAGGAGGGAAAGCTCCCACAAGTGCCCTCAGCGCACCACAGTACATTCCAGGCTGCTGCTTCAGTGAGCCTGCTAGGTTTGTTGGCCAATAGCATGAATACTGTGTATTGTTAGTAAGTGGGATCAAAAGAATAAATCCCGCTTTCTTGAGGATGTCCTGAAAGGTTTTCCAGACAAGAGCACCTCACACAGCAGCAGCAGCATGCTTGGGAATGCCAGTTTGTGAAAAGGCACACATAAAGGACTCACAGAGCCTTTTCTCTCCCACCTAGGACTGTTGTGGCAGTCTTGAGGTCCAAGGTCTCACTGTAGAGATTTTGCAACAGTAGGGCAAGGAGTGGAAGGAAAGAGGAAGAAGACCCACTGTCTTAACAGTGAGATAGCTAAAGCACCTGCTCCATGGTTAAGCCTAAATTTCATTTGCAAATTACCTTAAGACACTATAGATATGCTCCTTTGCACTCCTCAGTACAACATGGTTCAGACTTCCAGACCCAGGGAATTCCATGTTGATGACTCCATGGAAATGATGGAGTCAACAGGGATCAGAAATGGGAAAGAAGTGTTTGTCAAACAAAGGTGTTGTTCTGTTAGCTTTTCTTTCCTAGGACTCAACTTACTCTTGAAAGTGAATCTTGAACTTTTTACAGTAACCCCAGTTTTTAACACACTTGGATCTGAGGTGACTGTAAAATTCCTTTCTATTCCTAATTACATTTGAAGAGCCTGGCAAGAAAGAGGCTATTGAAAGAATTTTTATGAGCACTGAAGGGACCTGCTTACTATTGCTGAACCATCCATAGTCCTGTAGGTGAATCATTTAGTCTACTCCACTATCTCTGTTCTGCATTTCTTAAATATACTCTAATGAGAATAAAACTCATTAATGATTGTTCGACATGAAAGCTTCAGGAAGGTGTAGGCCCACATAAGCCTAGATAACAAAGTGGGGGGAAAAAGAGAAGGAAATAATATGCCAGTTCAAAGCCATGCTAACCAACAGTATCTTAGGGGAAAAAACCCCAGTATTTAAGCTCTGTCTAATATTATTCTTCAGTCTGCCTGTGTCCATAAACAAGGCAATCCTTTCAGACATGTTACTTCTAAAGCCAAGTGCTCAAAACAGCCTAGCATCTTCCCTCGGCACAAAACCCTCTGTTCACCCCTGCACGAGGAGCAGTCACATGCAAATAGCCATCCTGGCACTTCGGCAGGAATTTGTCCGAAAGTAACCTCTCTCCTCTGAAGCAGTGGCATTGTTTAATTCCATTCTCGTGTTAGTCTCATGGTGGGCTGCTTTACTATGGCTGTCAGGCAGCAGTTATACAAGTGAAATCTAGGCAGGGAAAGGAGTTGAGAGGAGTCATTATGCAAACATGTATATAATGTATGGATAAATATGTATATGTATATGGTTAGGTACTACATGTGTACATGGGTGATTTTAGATGGGGTGGTACAGGGGGCTGTTGATCTCAGAGACTTCAAGCCTTGCTTTCCCCTAGAAGTAAAGGAAGGTAGGTTTGATTTCCATGTGGAAAGCAACTGGCACAGGCACTTTGACATATATTCGTATATCACCCTCTTTACTCCTCTCTGGTTTCTCCCATGTACTTCATTCTGGGAAAGCTTCTGTAGAAAAGGAACAGCCAGCCTGAAGATGTAGGAGGGTCAGATTGAGATCACAAAACAGAGAGAGGTCAGGAAGGCACTGAAAAGAGCTAATCATTCATTTGTACATAAGGGGCGGGGGTCAAATACATTTGGGAAGGTGGGTATCATGACAAGGATACTGTGAGTAACTTCTCACTGCCCACTCGTGCCATTTGCCCATTTTTTCCTAGCCTGTGTTGTTTCCAGGTTGCTGTCTCTTCCAAAGCAAGCGGTTCCCCAGTCTGCCTGCTAGTGCTACCTGTTCCATGCCTACCCACACCAGAAGGGGAAGGGCACATCTGCAGAGGCTGCAGTTTTCCCAGACAGTGTTGGGGGGCTAGCTTACCACCACCAGTGTCACAAAGAACAACTGGTACTTTAGCGACTCTTACAGCTCTCAGGCAGCTCTGCGCCCTCCTTCAGGATTTTTCCCCTCTTCTTGCCCTTGCTGACTTATCTCCTCACCACGGGGCCTCCGAGAGAGACAAACAAGTCTCCCAGGAGCTGATAATGTGTAAGGGCCATTTTCAACGTGAGAGGGAGACGTAAAGCCTACCCACAGCTCTGTGAAAATACCCTGGCTCAGGGCCTCTTTACTTCCTGTGTGAAGGGTACAAAGGAGCTGTCTTTTAGGGAGCAGTAGTCAAGGATTGGTCTCTCCAGGAGAAGCAAAGCCTTCTGAACCTGTCCACCTGATTCTGCCATTTACCAAGAAAGCAGAGATCTCCCAAAACAGCTGAAGCAACCCACTGGCTGTTCTGTACAACATGGAGAGCTTGTGCAGAGCTGCTGGAAGTTTTCTTTGGCCATAGCTGGCAGGAAATTAAAAAAAGTGTGTGTGTGTGTGTACGTATGCATGTGTGTATGTGTGTACATGCACTGCATAGTAATTTAGCAGAGATGTGATGGACAAGTTTAGCAAAGGAGACTGGAAATCCAGTCTTCTCATATCAGCAGGACCTTAAACATCCACAGGGACTTTACAATGACAGACCACTGGCCCACCTGCAAGGCTGCCCTTGCGTGCATATGCCTGGGAGCATAGTTGGTAATGCTGTAAAAGGGTGTTTTCACCTCCAGCTTTATTCTGAGGTATTTTTCAGTCAAAGATAGAAACCCTCTGATCCTAGAAACCCTGCCTTTCAATTGCACCTTGTGAACGTGCTTTTAAGGAAAAGGGGTTTTTCTTCATGCTGCCTGGGAGAGAAGAGGAAGATCTGGGGTCAGTAACAATCCAATACAATATTTCTGGTCAGGGATGGGGTAAGAAGTTGAGGAACTCGGACTCAGCTGTGCTGTGACTGTGTAAGAACACTGCTACTACTTCAGAGGGCTGGGAGAGTGAGCATGCATGGTATCCCAGTACTGCACAGCAGTGACTAGCTTATCTTCAACATTCAGCCTTCAGGGTACTGAGTTACTAGGAAAGCTTTCTTCCCCCTCTCTCTCTCTCTCCACTTCCCTCACTGTTTTTTAACAAATGTGAAAGGTGCTGATAAATACTGCAAGTGAACGATACAGTAGCTACTTGCTCGTGCTCCCCTTCGTTTATGAATTTGCCTCAACATTGTCAAAGAGCAAAGATCTTTCTTTCATTGCTCTTTCACATGACAAGGGCTGAAGCACAAATATTGACCAGGGCCTTCTCCTCCTCTGCATCAACCCTTGCTGCTTCCAGTTGCTCAGTGTTACAATGGACCTTTCTTTCTTTTTTCTTTCTTCCTTCCTTCCTTTCTTTCTTTCTTTCTTTCTTTCAGGAAAAGTTATTCCCAGCTTTGTACTCTGTTGTTAATTCTGCAGAGGTAGGAGGAACACAGACATGTTTCTTGTCAGCCTGCTTGTACTAAAGAACTGACTGCCTGGCTACTCTTCTTTACAACACTTCATGCATCTGTGCACGGTGGCTGCAATATTGACAGGTTTTCTCTTACAGGAGAAGATGCATGGAATCAAAGTTACAAAATCAATTGAAGTGCTTAGGTCAAGACGACAGAAATATTGTTCACAGAAGCTGCCTTGTGATGTGTTCTCCTGTGTCAATCCTTAAGAAAAGAATGTGGTTTACACTTGGTCCTGGATCCAGGCTATTCTTTTCTAAGCTTTGCATTCAGTAGCTGTTTTCTGACACAGGTACTGTCACATTGGAGATGTCTTTCCTTAAAGCAGAGAGCTGTACAATGTTTTCCCCAAAGTAGCAGCACGTTTAATCTCCACGATGAGTGTTAGAACAGTGATTTAGATGTTCCCATGTCAAGATGTTTCACTTGCTCATGACTGGTCGAAGATGTGAAGATTGCTGGCAGTCTTGGGTGCAGTGACCATGACATGGTGGAACTCGGGATCCTGCACTGAGGAAGCAAAGCAGCAAACAAGACTAAACCCCTAAACTTCTGGAGAGCTAACTTTGACCTCTTCAAAGACCTATTTGGACGAATCCCATTGGTTAGGGCTCCAGGAGAGAAGAGGATCCAAGAGAGCTGGTCAATATTCAAGCATCACTTCCTCCAAACTCAAAACCAGTGTGTCCCCATGAGCAAGAAATCAAGCAAAGGGGGCAGAAGACCTGCACTGACAAGCAGGGAGCTTCTAGGAAATCTCAAAAGAAAGAAATTTCTGGAATATAGAAATAGGGACAGGCCATGTGGGACAACTATAGGAACATTGTGAGATTATGCAGGGATGCAATGAGGAAGGCTGAGGTCCACTTGGAATTGTGTCCAGCAACGGATATCAAGGACAACAAGAAGGGCTTCTACAAGTACATCAGCAGCAAAAGGAAGATCAGGGAAAATGTGGGAGCTTATCTAGGGTCCCTGCTGAATCAGATGTCTGTCCTGGAGACAGAAGACACAGGGAAGGCAGAGTTACTGAATGCTGGTTTTGCCTCAGTCTTTACTGCTAGGGACAACCCTCAGGAATCCCAGACCCTGGAGGTAAGAGAAGAAGGTTGGAGAAAGGAAGACTTCCTCTTGGTCATAGAGGGTTGGGTTAGAGATTGACTAGGCAAACTTAACACCAAAAATCCATGAGCCCTGATGGGATGTACCCATGGGTGCTGTGGGAACTTGCAGATGCTACTCCCCATCATCTTTGAAAATTCACAGAGGACAGGAGATGTGCCCGATGACTGGAAAAAAGCAAAAGTTTGAAATGTTCAAAAAGGGCAAGAAGGAGGACTCGGGAAAGTCCCGGCAGTTTTACCTCTATCCCTGGAAAGGTGACAGAACAGGTAATTTGGAGGTCATCACCAAGCAGGTAAAAGAAATTAAGATCATCCTTATTCAGCTTGTTTATCAACAACTTGGATGAAGGGATAGAATGTACCCTCAGCAAGTTTGCCAGTGATATCAAACTGGGGGGAGTGGCTGATGCACCTGAAGGCTGTGTTGCCATTCAGTGGGACCCTGATTTGGACAGAGAGAAACCTAATGGACTTCAACAAGGGCAAGTGTAGGGTTCTGCACCTGGGGAGGAATATCTCCAACTACTGGCACAGGGTAGGGGCTGAGCTGCTGGAAAACAGCTCTGCAGAGAAGGACCTGGGAGTCCTGGTGGATGACAAGGTGACCATGAGCTGGCAGTGTGCTCTTGCAGCCAGGAGGGCCAATGGGATCCTGGGGTGCACCGGGAAGAGGGTGGCCAGCAGGTCGAGGGAGGTGATTCTCCCCCTCTATTCAACCCTAGTGAGGCCAGGTCTGGAGTGCTGTGTCCAGTGCTGCACTCCTCCATAGAAGAAAGACAGGGAGCTACTGGAGAAGTTCCAGTGGAGGTCACAAAGATGATTTGGGGTCTGGAGCATCTCTCTTATGAGGAGAAACTGTGGGAGATGGACTTGTATAGTCTAGAGAAGAGAAGACTGAGAGGGGATCTCATCAGTACATGCAAATATCTCAAAGGCAGGTGCCAGGAGGACGTTACCAGGCTCTTTTCAATGGTGCCCAGTGACAGGACAAGGAGCAATGGCCATAAACTAAAACACAAGAAGTTCCATGAGGAAGAGCTTCTTTACGTTATGGGTGGCAGAGCATTGGAACAGGCTGCCCAGGGAGGTCATGGAGTGTCCCTCTCTGGAGAAATTCAAAGCCCACCTGGATCAGTTCCTGTGCGACCTGCTCTGGGTGATCCTGCCTTGGCAAGGGGGTCGGACTGGATGATCTCCAGGGGTCCCTTCCATCCCTAACAATTCTGTGATTCTGTGACATACACTCATCAAGAGATGGGAGTAGGGGGTCTTCATTGTCTCTGCCTTAATGTGATGATCCTTCAGGACCTGGTTGTATTGATTATTTCAAACTTAAAATATATCAGTGTAGAAAGGACTTGAATTATAGGAGAAAAAAGATTCAAGAAACGTATTACTAGAGTTGTATTAGGCTCAAATGCACCACTGTCCAAGTTTGAAGGACAAAGGGAGCACACAAGTAATCCTCATCTTCTGCGGTCAAACTGTGTTTAATATAGTTTTGGGGATTCATCAAATCTCTCTTCCAAATCTTCAAGCATTTCTTTCAAAAAAACCAGCTGAATTTATTTCCACTCACCATTAGTTTATGCAGTTTAAGAAAGTCCTGCCTGGTACAGTGGCAGGTGACCTGAACTTAGTGCAACGTTTATTCTGTGGACAGCCTTTCCTTCAGTTCAATATAGAGTATGCTACTTAATTCAATGATGGAAGTGTTTCTCTTCAAGGATTTAATGTTTTTTGTCTCATCTCTAGAAACACCAAATATAGGACTCAAACACAACTATATAAAATACATATTTTGGGTGGGATGGGGTTTGGCTAATACTAGGCAAGCATGTAGAAGTGAATCCTCCCAGCAATACACATACAAAACCTTGTGGAGAGAGATGTGTTCCTGCTTAACAACATTGTCTGTATGTCGGCAGTGAACACTGTAGAAAACAGGACACGGGATAAACACAATATTTTCCACAAGATATGGATCCAGAGTCCTCAAGATGTCATCAAGGGTCACAGAAGAAAGTTCAAATAGGAGATTTCTGCTATTTCTTTAAATTAACATATGCTGCAATTGACAGAAGACGGTTTCACAGCTAAGTCCTTTTATTCTGATTATGGAGAGATTTGAAACACCTATTTTGTTATCTCAGTATGGTGCCTTTTCCTCCCCATCTGTGGGGGCTTTTAGACCACATGCTGGGGTTAAATTGAACCTGACAAGAAAAGCAAAAAAATATTGCAAAATCTTTAGAGAAGTAGTTGATGCAGGCTGATCTCTTATCTGACTGGAGGGAGGATAGTCTTGCAAGGTTAACAGAAAAATTCACCAGGCTCCTATAAGGTCATGGGACAGGGAGTTCAGGGGCGTTGGTAGGAGGAAGGATGCCAGATTCCGCAAACTTTATCAAAAGAGAAATGAAAGAAAAAAAATCAAAACAAGGATTCAGCAGCAAGCTAGGATAAGCTTGGAGAGAAGGTCAGAGAGACTTAGTCATACTTACACAAAGATGTCCAAGCATCTGGTTTAAGCTTGGCAAGAAAACACAAGTTCTCCTCTCTGGTTATTTAAAAGTTACTCGTCAGAGCTCTTTGCCAATTCAGCTACACTTCGTCTGGAAAAAATGCTCCCGTGTAACTGCACTTATTCCTAACCTTAAGATGCCCAAGGAAGTCTTGAAGGCAGTGGGACTCCCACCTGACAGAGTGCCAGCATAGGGATTCTGTCCCCATGGCCCAAAACAATGGTGGTCAGGGACCAGTCACTCCGAAGAGGTGCTGTGGAGAAACTGAAATATCTCAGAGGGAGTTGCTAAAGCACTGACAAAAAGCCCCAAATAAGGCTTGTACAGAAGATTGGCCCTCTTTCCCTCTCCTGATGCCTCCCATGCAAATGGAGAATGAGGCTTTCAAATGCAGGGGGAGGGGAGGGGAGCGGGTTGTGGAAATGACACCCAATTTTGAACGTGACCAGGTACTTTGACCTTTCATTAAAAAATATCCAGCCACAAAAATGCAATTGTTTTCAGTTTTCCGTTAAGTAGGGGAGTAAAATTACTGTCAAAAGAATGTTCCCTAGCATTTCCCTGATTTCCCCCTAGGGTCCTCAAATTCACTGATGTTAAAAGAAAAACAAAGAAGTACAGGATGGCACATGAACACAGATCTGTAAATTAAAAAGTGAAAAAAGAAAAAATTTTTCATATTTTGAATCAGCCACTGTGTAAGCATTTGCTTACTCCATCAATGCTCTGTGCTCAGGACATTAAGAGAAGACTGATATTAGAAGGATTCTTTCTGTTACATTGAGCCTGATCTGAATTTCCTGGGAAATAAAGGCTTGGGAAATAAAATCAGAGAGGTTAAGATCTAATTTTACCCTTGTACTGGAAAACTTGGCTAGCAAAGGCCAAAATTTTGCCAAGATAAACAAGAAAATTTGGCTTAATTTTGTGTCTGGGTTATAAATACATTAAAAATAGGGGAAATTAGTCATATATAAATAATAGCTCCATTACATTCAAGAACATGTGGGTGGGTGTTATGGGTGGAATAATTTGCTAAGGCAAAGCTCTTCTTCCTTGCTTTTCCTCTTCCTCTTAAATTATTCCTCTTTCTGAATATGTGCTTCTACTTTTTAACCTTTATTTATATCTTGCTCTTCATTCTGTAATCTGAGTGATCTTTCTATAACAGGTCTTTACACACTTTTCTTTGGGATTGGTTTTTTTATGGTTAAATATTTTTAAGATAAATCACTTAAGTGTACCCCTAGCGTCTGGTGCACGGTCCATTTTCTTGATGTCAAGAGACTGTGTATTTAAAATCAAGGGAATGCTTAACAGCTCTGCTGTGCAATACTTGGCATAGCTGTTTTCACTATATTACAGTACAGTGCTGTACAACCTGCTGCAACACCAAAGACACACACCCCCTTCCCCCTTGTCCCCTCTTAAACATTTCTGCTCTTTCTTTTTTTTGCTTTTTGTTTTCTTTTTTGTTTTGATGTAACTGAAAATTGATGCCAACATGTAACATAACGTTCCAAAACTTAGATTTCTATCAAGCCTCCTGACTGTTGAACCTCCATGCTAAAGATGAAGGAACCAACTGCTCTAGCTATGCTGTTTCATGTTTTGCAGCTTGGCAGAGTGAGGAATTTAAGAATCTGTGTGACCACGCCTGGCTTCAGAACAAGTCTCAGCAAGGACCTGGAAGGGCCAAACTACCTGAGGCGTGGTGTTAGTGTGCCCATGGTAACATCAGACCTGCCTGCAAGAAGAAGGGCAAGGGAAACAGTAGAGTTTGCTTGGGATTGTCTCGGTCTCATACCTTCCTACAAAAGCCCCTAGATGTTTAATGAGGTATTGTGTATTGTGTATATCTTTCACTCTGTTTTTTCTGTTTGTTTGTTTTGATTTTAATTGGGTGCTATTTACATCACTGCAACTATGCTGTTTGTTTTGGCATCCTATAAATAAGCACGTTTGTACTGTCCAAGAAATGCTGGGAATATTTGTGAGAAGTCATCCAGAGCTGATATTTCACCTAGTGCCTGAGCAGATCATGACCTGACATTGTATGTGCTCACTTTGGTAACAATGCATTAGAGTACCAAAAATGAGAAAGTCTGAGCTGTGCTTTCATTTTAAAACTAGGATATCATGCCAGGTGTTAGGAAAGCACTCAAAATCCCACGTTGTCAACAAAAATACTATTGCCAGCCTCAGTGGAGTTTTGATTAGGTCTCGCACTGAAGGCAGCTTTGGCTCTTCCACCAGGAACACAAGACTGGTAGCCCTCTCCTTAAATCCAGTCACCCATTGGAGAGGCTTCTGATCCCAAGGGTTAAGGGGGTCTTGCGCAGCAGCAATTTCTCAGACTGCAAGAGCAAATCCCAAAAGCTCCTGAATGCAGCACGCCACAGGAAGAGAGCAAGTCTGAGGACCCAGCAAGGAAAATTTCTGAACTTCTATTCTTATAATGCTTCTTTTGAAAAAGTGTAGATATCCTTAGATATCCTTAAATATCTTTTCAATTTGTTCTGGCCTGGGAATCTCTTTCTACTGCTCCTAGTTTCCTCATTTTGGAGTGCCCGTATTTCGCTACTTAGAAGATTCCAGGTGTACAAGTAATTGTGGGTTAAAAAAGCCTTCAGCAGGTGGAACACCATGACACATGTCCTCACTCCCTGGCTCTCTTGAGGACAGACACATGGCCAGCCAGGCTGTCCTGCTGCTCTGTGAATGGTTCGACATGGTGGGGTGATGAGCAGTAACAGACACTCTCTGGAGTCATTGGCAAGAAGTGAGACTAAAGATATCGGGTGACTTCCCACAGGAAGGGCCTACAATGAAGAACATGGTGTTTATCTGACGTGCATGGTTGGGAGATTACATCACTGAACATCCACTGCACCCCCACACTGACACCTGCTATATCCAAAATGGTCCCCACTTCACATCTGCATTTCTGATGAGGATGCATTGTTCTGTCTGAGTTAATTTGAACTGATTTAGGGAAGCATTCCGAGTGTTGCTGAGCAGAGATAGCACCACACACGGATATAAGAGCATTGTTGAGACAAACTCTATATGGGATGTTCTGCCAAATGGTCCCCTTCCCTTCCTCTTCTCATTTCCTTGTTCTCCTTCAGTCACTGGAGAATGCTAATCCCTTTTTTTTTTATGTGTAAACAGGTGACTTTCCAGACCTGCTAAAAATGACATTTAACTAGAAGACTTTTCTGGAAAGATGCAGCAACTGTAGATGGAAATTTCTTTCCTGAATGATGGCAACTTGATGGCACTTACATTGGTCCTAGTGGACCTGAGGATTTTAATGTTGCTAAGTTTGTATGGACAGTCAGAATATAGAGAGCCCTGAACTGACAGCTCTAAACAATAATACTAAAACTACTTTAATACTTCCCTCTTACTGATTTTTTTTCAATATCTGTTTTTGAACATCTTTAGGAACAACAAATTTGCAATGCCTTGTTTGTCCAAACCAGCAAGCTTCTGACATTTTGCTCAGAGCACACGAAAGAGCAGGTATACAACTATATCTGAATGGAGAAAGTATGAAGACACCTATAGAGAGCAAAGTCATTGCTGGTTCCAAAAAATTCTCAGAATTAAATACATAGAATTAAAATCTAAGCAGTAGGAACTTCAGTCAGGATTTCCTTGCCTTGCAGGTACATTGGCTAAAATTCCTTTTTCTCCACTCCTTCCTTCCAGCCAGGAATGTCTCTTTCTACCTGTCCAAACCACTGGTTAGCCATTGGACAGTCTATCCCAGCCAGCTCATTCCAGAGACAGTTGGCAGGGTGAGCAGGGATCACCTTTTCTAATGCTGGGCATTGCAGAGCAAGGTGGGAGAGTAATGGGGCCAGGGACAGCTCTGAAGGCTCAGAGGGGAGACCTGGATTGTTGTACACGCAACAAAAACTATTATCTGCTTTACCTAATAACATGTTTATTGTATTGAGGCTGCTGTGACATTAAAAGGGTAGTAATACCATGGTGGTTTTAGATGTGATCACAGGTCTTGTCTTGCACAACTGTAGGAGTCCTTCAAGTCCCACAACACAGACACTGACACAGGGAAAAGAGCAGTGTCCTTAGAAAACACATTCCCGTGCATTCCACTTTGCAGATTGGGTTCTTCCCTCTTCCACTGATTCCCTCAGGGTACTCCCTACCCCCCTCTTCCCTTCATGTCTCTCCCTCCATCCGCTTTCCACGGCATAGCTTCCCTCTGCTTTCACAGGGAATTAAGTTCTGCTCTTGTCAAAAAGCAGTCATCTTTCACCAAGTGCTGGAAGCTCCAAGTCAACTTGGAGACGCTCTAGGTACTCCCAATATGATCTTAAATGTGCATGTCACTACAATTCTCCTTAATTCCAGCAATCCCCTTCTGTTGCTTTGGTAGAGCCTTGCTGTGCATGACAGAGCAAACTGTTCTGGTGACAAGCAAGCTTGAGCTCAGCTGCACTCAAAACACGTGGGTGAAAGTGATTTTTAATTATTTCCTTATGTCTCAGTGATGGTTAGTGACTGGTGTTTGCCCCCCATACCCACAGGGTCAGAACACCTGTGTTTTGGCAAAACATGAAGCAGAAACATAATTCCAGCATTTTTCAAAAAAAAAAAAAAAAGAGAGAGAGAGAGGAAATTAGCATTTCAAAATAAGGACATGTCTTAAAAGGTCCTGAAACTTGAAAACCACAACCTGCAAGTGACAACCTACTTCTCTTGTGATGTGGGATACTTGCTTTCACATAGTGATTCCTAGATGTCTTAACAGGTGGTTTTTTGCATTTCCCAAAACAAAATGGGGCCAGAGAACTCACAGAAATTCCACATTGCCATTTTTTTTAAAGACTCTCATCCCATCTTTTTAGCCCTAGAATCCAAGGATAGGCTCTGGCCTTCACACAAAAGGTATACAGTAGATAGCAGACTGTTTAACCAAAACAAAAGTAGTGACTTCAGCATCAGTTTGAGAATTTTATTAAAACCATAGGTTTCCATTCTATACAAAACTGAGGAGTTTTCTTAAAATAAAAAACGTATTAACCACACAGGAAATAATGCAGCGTAAGAGGCTGGTTGATAAAAATCTGTGAAAGCTATATACAGGATTAATACTACACAACTGTATTAATGCAGAGACTGTCAGCAACTTTAGCAATATATACAAACTACCTTTACACTCATAAATATCTTATTTACAGCTAATAAATAACATCCAGACCTAAATCATGTTTCCTCATGAAAAACCTTCACTGGTTTTTATCCAAGACCTAAATGTGTTTGTATTTAATCCTGTATTAAGAGCACAGCTATTCAGATACTTTGTTTTCAATGACTTTAACTCTTAAAAGACAACTGCAACAACATGTGGTATCTAGAGGGAACAAATCATTATATTTATTTTTAGAGGTCTCAAATGCAGTGGCTCAATACTCAACCCCACCCTCAGTGACTCATCACATCTCTGTTGTAGATTAAGGGTTAGGAAATCAAATGTGAGCAATTTCAGAGCTATTAATATTGCAACATATTGCACTCTTTAAGACTTTTATCCCCAAATATATTAGCAGCTACAGTTGGAAAAAAAGTAACAAACTTTGCACATGAACACATACATCTTGGTTTTGCCTTCAAGATGGGATGATGTTGGAGAAATCAGTCTCCATGATGTCTTCCACATGCAGGAAAGGACTACAATACCCAGCATCAACAGCTCACATTACATTTCTTCAAGTGTCTACCTTCAAGCTCTTCCACCTCCCCAGGATTTGATCTTCTAGAAAGCTAGAAGAGGGCTAATGCACCTTCCAGTGCACCAGAAAAACTACATGTTACTTAAAAATGGGGAAGCAGAATGCCTTCAATATACCTATTTTTGTCAGCTGGCAGCATGTCTAATTCCTGTGTTTTTCAGAGCACTCATTTTTGTGTAGCACACAGTCAGGCTCCCTTTAACTGGCACAGCTCCTGCTCCTTGCTGGATTCCATCTCATGTCAGAAAGCTAAGCAGCTCCTTGCACTACATCAGAGCCAAGAAACAAACTGAGGTGGGTCACTGGCAGTCCCAATTCCAGTACAGGGAAGTGTGAGCATGTTGGTCACGTGCCCAGTGGATTCACTTGCACTGAAAACTGCAGTTACTCAGCCACATGAGTGACACTGGGTGTCAAAGAGCAGAGGAACTGTCCCAGTTTCAGCATACAGAGTGCAAGCAAGTGGGGTGGGTGGAGGGGGTGGGGGAAATATATCTGTTTCCTACATTTTCTGGTAGCTCATTTCCTCTGCAGTTCCTTGTTCACAGTGTTGGAGGCTAAATGGTTTCATTTTCAACAAGTGAAAGCACAGATAAAATGTTCAATGTGCACAGGACACTGGTGTATTGCTGCCTTCTCCTACAACTGTTATTTATTCCAGGGTAAGCTGCATAGAAGTAAAAAGCTTAACACATCATACCTATTGCTAAGCTGCACTGGCATCTACCCCCAGTAAAAATACATTCATGACCACAAACTAAAAAAATTCATCCCCATATTAAGTCAGGCCCTCACACCTTCTAGTAACACACAGAGTAAAGGAGTTGGGTTTTTTTCCGCATAAGAAACCTACTTATTTGCTAAAAACACATTTGAAAACAACAAATTCTCACCACTGAACTGCCTGAAAATTCAGTTAGCCAAAGCAGAAAAAATTCTGTCCAGTTCCAAAAGACTCTTGAAAGGAACAAAAAAAAAAAACAACCCAAAACACAAAAAAAACCCCTGAAAACAAAACAAAAAAAATTAAAACCAACCACCACAGGTACAGGGCTTTGGGTTTTTTCAATAAATACTAGAAAATTGCTACAGAGGATCTGATGTCACGAAACCCTGTCACAAGGCACCATGATTAAGCAAAATTACTTATTTCTTTTCAGCACTTCAAGACTTTGGCAAGTTGTTTTGCAGGTTTCTTTTTGTTTTATACTATTTGGATAATGTATCTTTATGGTTAGTAACTTTGTATGCTGAGACTGTCTTACAAGAAGTCTCTTAAGATAGCTAGGAATAGCAGGCAAAAAGCCAGCAGCGGATAAATATTTCTATATATTTGGTACTGAACATCCAGTCCACAGGGATGAACAGACTCTCCTCCTCCCCAGTGTGGAAAAATCTTTATTCTTGTCACTTAGGCAGATTCTTCAGCGGAATTTTCTTTAGAGGCTTTCTTGGCACTGTGGGGGAAAAAAAAATATAAAGGTGATGAGGAAGATGTAAGATACTTGTTCCTTTTCGTCTTATTTTTGAGAATAAAGATTAAAAAAAAAAACGCTAGTCATCAGGAAAATAATTATGTGCTTGGGCTTCTCATGGCCTCTGCTCAATTTTGCACATCAGATACACAGAGGTCTCAAGGCCTCCCGAGGTCATTGCCCTGGAGTGAAGGCCAGCACATGTGCATTTTTACGCAGAGCTGGATCTCAGTCTAGAAGTGTCCCCATGAGACCTTTCACACACAGCAACTGAACTAAAATAAATACGACCGCTACTCAAACTTCAGTGGATAAAGTCCAGGGAAAACTGGCCCCACATTTGAAAGTTTACTCTGGGTCAGAAAAACTGTTGATAAAAATATTAAAGCGTGCCGAGGGCTATTAAACACAGACTGAATCTCTGATCCAAATCAGAGATGCAAATCTCAGGAAGCCGCTCACCTGACAGCTGCCAGCAGAAGGCAGTGTGCCAAGAAGAGCCTGCTCCATTCCTCTATCAGCCTCCAAACCTATTGCTGGCCAGTGAGGAGGAAGAGCTCTGAACTGACTCAGCATGGATGTTTCAATGTTCTTCAGTTAAGAGTAAGTGTAGGGCATCTATAGACAGAGGCATGCTTTCCTCTTGGTGCTAGTGCCTTATCTGTAAACCCTCTCTAACAGTCGCTCATACTTGGCCACCGTGTGAATCTGAGAAGCAGTGTACTTTCTTTTCAGACAGGTCAACAACCACACAAGGAGACGGTTAGCAGAGAAGCAAATTAAGAGTTTTTAAGGTTTGCCATAAGCAAACCTCAGGTTAGTCTGGGCCATGATGCTTCTGAAGCCTTGGGAAGACTTGTGCACAAGTTAACTAATGGGGAAGTTTTATCACCACTCACGTTCCCAACAATCCAAAAATAATAGTGGATCATCATACCCTCCTCTTTTCCTGTTGGCGGGCTGCTCCGAGCACTTCACAAATATTGCTGCCTCTTCTCCCTTACTGAGACGTGAGGTGCCATCTCGAGAACAGAACACCACTCTGGAATAAATATTGGAGAAAAAAATCACATGGCTGAGCCAGAAATGCCTTTTTAACCTTAGAAACAGGACTGGTGTTTGGAAGCAGTCTTTATACTTTGTCATGTGGGGCACTACTACTTTACAAGTGTGTGAAAAAGTTATTTTTGAAAGAGAATTCTGTGACAAAAGAAACACTGCGCAAGAAAAATTGGTAAACAGTTTATACATAGACATCAAACCATAGCCATAACTTTCACTATGATCTTTTGCATGACATCTTCTTGAAGCTAAAACAGCAGAAGGTCTATTCTCTTGAATCTTATTTCGATCAGTCCTTATGTGAGTTTTTTGTCAGGTGAATGAACTTGGAAGAAAGCCTTACTCCCTCAAATGTTTGCAAATGAAGTAGGTTGTCAATTCCAGCAAACCTGAGCAGTTGTTTTTCTATTTATCAGTACTTTCTCCACCCCTATATTTGTTCAGCTCTGATAACTGTTCTTTGATCTGGTGACTGCCTTGTTTATTCAAAGAAAGAACTTATTATTTACTATACTGCACATAGGACACACATACTCTGTTCTGGGTCCATGTTCTGCAAACAGATCTCACGTCTAGTAAATGGGTATTTCAAAAGATTCATGTCAAAGCAGTTCTGTTCAAACTTTGATGTTTTAACATTCATGCATTAGCAATGTCCTGCAACAGTCATGTTTTTTCAGTTTTCTTCCACCATTCAGGTATTCAACTCCTAAGAAAATCCAGCTTAACAAAGCAATAATTTCTTGTGCAAACACACTTTTGGAAGGGTTTCTAAAAATCTCCTTTCTAAGCACGCTGTTTGCAAGAAAACCTACGCAAATACCCAGCATGAAAATGGAGGAGGAAACTGCAAACAACCACTGATGTGGACACTGGTTCATGGAGATACTCTCCTGCACATTACAGCTAACCTGAGACAGATGAGACAGTGACATGCAAATTAATTATGTGTGAGTAAGACTACAAATTGCACATCCCAGTGGAAGCAAACAACTGAACCTGGCTGACGTAAGTGGTGGCTTGATGCCACTGGAGCCCTCATTATCAGTGCTGCACCCACCTGTGATTGCTTAAAATGTTTGTCCCACCCTGTGAGATACCAGAAATCAGGAAACACTGTCAAAGTTAATAACAATCAAAACAAGTTACTTTTTCTGAGTTTCTCCTGACTTCACTCTGACTCTCTGGATGCCAAATGTAAAAGGAGTCCACCAGTCAGTCCAGCTGAAGAAAGTGTCTTTCTCCCACTGCAGCTTCAGCATAAGCAGGTCCCCGATGTCCACCTCTGTGTAAATCAGGAAGGAGAAGGTCTTGTTTGAGGAGACTTCAGGCCTGTGGGGAGGAGAATAAAGAAATGAAAAGCACACTCTGAAACTGTTGGACAGATAAAGAACATTAAGGAGAAAAAGAACCACAACTTCTTGTACTCTAGAGAAGAAGGAAGCAACCTTCTCCATAGTTCTGATGGGTGGAATAAGGACAAAACACCTTAACCTTTTGTAGAGGCAAAAGGAAAAGCTTTCTGCAGCAAGGCTGGTAAAATCCTGGGACAGTCTGCCAGGCAAGGGCTGTCTTCTCCTGTATTGGTGACTCTCAGAGAAGCCAGACAAGCACCACCAGCTTAGATTCCTCAGAGCAGAAAACAGACTTTGGTGCTTTCCAGCTTCATTCCCTGTCAGCCCACGTGCAGAGATGCACGCATGAATTTCTGCTTGTTTGCAGAGCTGTGAAAGCAAATCCCATGTCTCCCTCAGCTCCCTCAGCTTTTGCACCGAGGCCTTCAGACCCATCAGACAATTAACTCCAGGTTGCAGGTGACTTTTAAGAAGGTTTAACACAGTTGGAACATGGCATAAAAATATTGGAAATAAGAAAGCACCAGAAAAAACTCTTATCAGGCTGAGTCACAGGTCAGACTTCACATTTCCATATTTCAGATGTCTTATCAAGAAGAGCTCCTGTAGAGCTCAGTTCATTAGCTTCAGAACTGGATGCATCTCCTTGATCAAGGACAAGAGCAGATTCTGGGACCCTGTAAGATTTCTGTAGCTGGAGTTAGAAAAGACCTTCATGTGGGGCTTTAACAAGTTTAGGTAAACTGAACATTACATTGTAATTGTTTCTGTAGCTACTCACAGTGTGAAAGAAATTTTCTCGCTCTCATCTAGAGTGCCATAGAGAGAGATCAGGAATGGCTGATTTGTCTTAGTCATATTAGTCTTTCCAAAGAAATGGATCTTGACTTGGTAATGAAAGACTGGAAGAATGCAAAAGAAAATGCCATTAGGAAAATTCAACCTCCAAAGAGACTGCTGGTAACAAAACCACCCAACCCCACACCTGAAAATGCTAGGCTGGAATATGCCAAACGAGGCATATTCACTAAAACGAGGAGCTTAGTTCCCTGTAGGTATCCAGGGAACTGTTTTTGAGAGGAGGTAAATATTAGTATGCAAGGCAATCACTATTAAAAAAAACCTTTGCAGTTCTCGTGACTAAACTCTGCATTCAAGCTGCCACTCTAACAACCCCAGAGTCTGCAGTATCACCTTTAAACCTGTTACTGAATGTTTAAGAATTGCTATCCTTGACTTGAAATGAGTTATACCCTCCTCATACCTTGCTTTAAAAAAAAAAAAAAAAAAAAATCAACCCACTGACACTGTAGATTAAGCACCAAACACCAACAGAACACTGCAGGAATGTGCCCTCCAATTGCTGGTCCATCACACAATGCACACAACAAACATACCATGAGGTATAGGCAAAGCTAGGGAGGAAAAATAAAGTGGTAAAATCCAACTCAGAAGCTACTTCCCTAGCTGAAAGCCTTCCTGTTCTCTCTGGCAGTGTCCTTCTCAGACCTGTCACTGTGGCAACCAGAAACAAGAAGTGCTGTGATATTTTAATGAGGGCTAGTACTCCTCTAGCAAGTGCACTACAAAAGATACAAGTCAGATGGTTGCATATCTTTACATATGTTTCTTATCAGATTAAGCTCTGCTGATTATCTCCCCAGCAATAGTAAAAACTCCTTTGGTTGAAAAATACTGAAAAATTCAGAAGACTCAGTTGTTCCAAGTTGATTGGGCCCCAGAGCATGTTTTATTAATTTTGCTACCCAGAAACTTTCTTTTTGTACTCTATCCCCACCCCCACACCTTGAGTAGGATGGCACTGTTTTCTCTCAGACTGTAGTTTAGCTTGCACTCAATGGCAAGCAAGAGGCAAACTTCACCCCTGCTCACCACAGGCACCAAAGCAGCAACATCGTCATCTGCAGCACACGCCCACCACGACACACGGATGAGCACAAGCACCAGTCTTGCTCACCAGTAAGCAGGCAGGACCTACCTTTATAGGGCATCTGAGCACGGGTCTTCAAGTACATTTTGGTGTTTCTCTTTGTTCTCACTCTGTTGACCTTGTAACCCAAATTGTTGCAGCGGTTCTTGCGGCAGCTCAGGCAGAGACCCTTCTCAAAGGCCTCCTTTGTGTTGCAGCGATAGGCCATGCTGGGCTTTTCTTCATAGAGGAGGGAGTCAATGAAGAGGTGAATGGATCGTTCATGGGAGCATTTCACCAGCTGGTCCATATCTTGAAAGAATGAAAATGTATAATATACATATACACATACATATAAAGATATGAATCCTTATGCAATGCTGTCAACAGGCATGATCCACTATGCCAGCGCTGGGCTTTACAGGGTGACTTTTAAAAAGCACTTAAAAAAACCTATTCCTGTGCCTCTCAGAGATCTTTGCTTGCAACAAACCTATGAAGCCATTGAAGATCTCCCTTTGAATGTTACACCATTTGTGTCAGAGCAACCTCACCTCCAAAGCCTTTTTCAGCAATCAGACGGAGTGCTTCTCCAAAGTTGCAACCTGGCTGGAAACCCCCACCATTGGGATAAATATCAATGTGTCCAACAGGCTTCTGGATCCCAATACTGCGGTCTGGAGAGCCTCGAGTGTAGGTGTGTAGGACATCCACAAAATCAGCATCATCCGGGGAGAGGCGGGTAGGGGCATCAGCATACTCAAAGGTAGGACCAGCTGGATCCAGCCCTTTATGGAACAAACCACAAAGAAAGACTGTCTGTCAAAGACACTGATAACAAATGTCAAGCTCAGCTACCATATTGGGCCAGAATATTGCATATGACGTTGGTTTTCCTGCAGACATTACAGCAGGATTACTTAAGTAGCATTCATGTATACAGGAGAATCAAATACACACACAACCTTGAAATGCTGTCACTGTTTAAAAAAAAACACCAAAAGTGCATGCAGACACATGTAAGGGAGCCCAGATAACTTCCTCAGAGCTGTAGCATTTCCAGTGGATGGAAGAAACAAACTCATAAGTGTGTTCTCAATGTCTTCCTCTTGTCAAGAATTGTACAGCTTGTAGCTGAAGCATCTGAAGTATGGAAAAATGTCTTGCCAATAACTCCCTGGTGGGGGAAACAACTGGGAAACAAACGAGAGCTTCGCTGTCTACATGCCTCAGGGGAAGGGGATTATTTTGGTAAAATGTCAAACTGCAGCAACACTGATATCAAAAACACCCAAAACTATTCTGCCAGTGAACAATTTTGAATTCAAATCTTTTGAATTCAGACAACCACTTGAGAGATGGCTGCAAGCAGAGCTGAAGGGATGTGTCTCTTCTGTAGCCCTCAGCTGGGGACAGGCACCTGGGTTGTTCAACCATGGTTAGCTTCACCCAGTCTGAGCTGCCTCCCCACTGCTGTGAGGACTTCAGGGACCACATATCACTGCTCCCTTTGCTCAAAGGTGACACTGTTTTCCCAGGGAAAGGGCTCATCCTGGGCACCAGGAGCAACTATGGAAGCATAACAGAGGGCTACTGGTATTCCAGTAACAGTCTCAGTGAAAGCAACAAGCCTGCAGCTGAGAGAAAGGAAGGATAGAGGGACTAGAGCTTTGGCCTCCTGATTTCAATCTGCCACCTTCTCAGGACTCAACCTTTCCAGATGCAACTGCTGCCTAGCCCACCTCTCAGCCTGCCTGTGGATCTGGGATCACAGCCAGGCTCAGGTGAAAGGGTACAGGGTGCCAAGGAGCATGGCTCCCTTTCGAATGCTGCTCCCAAGTTCTCTCAGCAACAGAGACACCACAGATGAGCAATTTTCTTAGCCTCATTTGCTGATGCTGGCATTTCCTTTGTCACTGAAATCAGCTCTCCAGGTGCTAGGCTGTAAACCAGACCCAGGGTGGCCATGCACTCCACCTTGTCTAGCACACTTCTCCGTCTCCAAAAATCACCTTAAACAGCCATCTAAGCACACATAGCAACAGGGTAAGCATATCTATGCTTTGTTCTCCTTCACAGAACTCTCACAGTATTATTTTCAGCCTAAAATATTTTTTGAGCCTGTTATGAATAATTTTTTTAATAACCCACAGTGGACCTCTTCTGATTATCTGTCCAGTCTCCCTGTCAGCCTGTATAAACTTCTTGCACCTGCAGCATTCCATGACACAGAGTTCTGCAGGTCCTATATCCACTGCAGCAGGACTTAGATCCTGTTCTTTTCAAATGGCTCCCATCAGCTGCAAGGAATGACTGCCTGGATGAAGACAACCAGCTGAAGATCTCCTGCTGCAAGAGATACTGTGACCTCTCCAAGCTGTGGATTTGGCCAGTCCCAACCACATTCCCCCCAGGTAGTCTCTTAGCGTGGCCTACTTGCTCATTTCTTGCGAAGAAGCAAATCAAGGCTTCTCACTCACCACCTCTGTTGTTCTTTTCTGAACCTTTTTCAGTTCTACTACAGAAACACTAGCCCTGCAGTTTCAATAAAGTGTGAACACAGAATCAAAGTACTGTCAGCAAGCAACAATTATTCCAGTGATTTTTCAGAGAAATATGTTTCAGCATGGAAGAGATAGGGCTCTCCACTCTACAGTCACAGGTTTTCTTACCAGTAATTCTGTTCACCTTCTTCTTGGTCAAGCTCCCAGCAACCCCAGCAGCATGAGCACCTAGACTGTACCCCAGCAAGTGGACTTTGTTGAGAGGATAATTGAATTGCTCCTGTTCAAGAGAACAATTTGTTTAAAGTTTGAAGCCAAATGTGAAAATGTCAGAAGACTCAAAAGAAGATGTTTTGTTAATACTAGGATTTCTCTTTGAGCCATGAATAATAGAAGAAATACTATACTGTAATCATAATTTTATCATAATTTCATGCCATACTAGATCACTTGAGATAACCAACTTAGGCCAAAAATCTAACCAGAGAGGACTGCAGAATGAAGGACAGAACACAAGACTGTGTATGATATGAAAGGTTTTCAGCCACTCCCTTTCTACCAGTTTCTGGATCTCTTAAGTATTTCCCAAAGGAAGGGCAGATTTCTGTTTCCCAAGGGCTGGATGCTGTAAAATATATAGGAATCTGTCCTTCATAGCTACTTCTCACACGGCTCCAGAGACCACAAGGTGAAGTTTCTGGAATGCACTGTAAAAGGACTCTTTGATTAAGAGGTAACCAGTAAATTAAAGCCGGAATTTTACCAGTCCAGCAAGAGTACTGTCTTCAATAGTTTAACTCCATCTACCCAACAGAAGATGATTAACACAGCTGTATAAGTGCTGCTTTGTCTCCTAGGATATCATGCACAATGTGAGTGAGGTGTATCTACATGTCTTACCTCCATCCAGTCAATAAATGTAGCAACATCCTTTCCCACCAGCTTAGTATATGCAGCAGACACTGGGTAGTGCTGCTGAGCTCGAACCAGCCAGTCCACCACAACGACATTTGAATCAGGTTCCCTCTTGTACAGAGCAGCCACAAGCTTTGGTACCCAACTTTCATACATCCCTGTCACCTGTTGGTTGTGGGTTTTTTTAATAAAAAAAAAAAGAGACAGATTAATATTATCTGTGAAATACAGACACCTCAGCACAGTTTATCAGCAGTGTGGTTAAAAGGGAGATTCCTCCCACTTTGTCTTACCGTCCACCCGTGGATCACCACGAAGGTTTTGCTGGTGTGATTGAAGTTGCACTGTGCCAGGCTGTTCACCTGCCCAGGCACCAGGTAGCAGACATCCTCATCGGGCTCTGCAGGCGTCCGTAAGGAAAACTTGCTCTCGATTCCCTCGAAATTGTTTTCAGCTTCTGCTGTGCAAGACCACAGAAAACACAGCAGTGTTTTAGGAGTAGTAGGACAAACAGTTCAGAGGTCACAGGTGCAGTGTTGGAGAGGTATCTGGAGCAGTCAATGGGACAGGAGGTTTTCAGTTCCTACAGCACTCAATGGCCACACAATACCCATGCAAAGAGAAAATCAAAGGGTGAAAATTGCTGTCCTGCTAAAACAGTGAGAATCTGGCAGGCTGCCAGAGGCATGAATCCTTTTTAGAAGGCAGTATTTTCCCCACTTCATTAAGCAGGAAACCTGTTAATTACCACAAGAGTGCAGAAAACCACACAGGAGAGTCACGGACTGTCATGTAGGAAAGCAGCAAATTCCTACCATACTTCCACATCACCTCATCAACAATCACTGCCTAACAAGGCAAGGTCACCACTGTTTTACAAAATGCTAGTTTTAACTTTTGACAAACGAACAGCAGGTGGCAAGATCAGACACCCATCAGGGAAACTGAACTAGCAAACCAGAAGATTGTTCTTTGAAGGCAGTACATTTTCAGATCATCTGATAAGCTACAGAAAAATAAGCTGCAAGAAAATATCTTCCTCTCCCTGAAGCTATTTTGAATCCCAGGGTGGGGAGAGAGGTGAAGATCATCACAAAGTATGTGATGGCCTGCAAAGATCACTCCCTCCAGCTCTCAACTTCAAAATGTAAGTATTCCTTTTGCTCCTGCCAAGGCATAGAAGTGACTTCAGGTTTCATGCTCACTACTTCCTTTGTCTGGGAAGAAACTTAAATGTCTCCTCTTTTCATGTCTGATTCAATACTTAAGTACCTCTATATCCAACAGACCCTCTAATTAACTGTGGGCTTTTCGAAACCCAAGGCCCAGTTTGGCAACCTGAGCTTAGAAAATATTGACTGCCTGTTTTTCAAGTGCAGCTGAACTCAGGCCAATCTTGTCCAGCTCAGAGTTGTGTTTCCTGGCATTGTGACCACCAAGATTTCACAAACTCCTAAAGACACATTAATGAATGGCTCCAAGCCACCAAAAGAAATGCAAAAGGACAAATAAGGACCTCATGCCAGGCATCCAAAACAAATTTCCACTCCTCTTCTTTTTCGCATTGCAGGCAAGGTTTTCTATGATAATTGGAAGATTTACATTTATCCATAAAGTTCTGCTGCATCACTCAGCTGATGAATAGCTAATAATTCATTTCTCTCCTGAAACAGGTTCTCATCTTCTCATTTGAGCTACCAGCCATCAGGGCAGAACTTATGCCTGAACTCATCCAACCCTCAGGCAGTTCTATAAAGTCTGGGAGGTTCTTGCTGTGCTTGGAGGGTCACAGAAATCAGGGTCTAAAGCAAGAGGTCTAAAACCAGCACACAGCCTTGCAACAAATGCTTATGCACAAGCCCCAAAGAAACTTGTCACCTGTAATCAGTGGCCTAACATGCCCTGAGTTCATCAGGATTTCTCATCCCTTAAAAGCAAAGCACATGCAGGGAAATAAGAACTGTTCAATGCACAGAGGCAGTGCTCAGTTTTAGGTTTTGATCCTGACTGGACTAGGCTGGCCACCTAATCCAGAATAATTACAGTGAGGATCCCCTTCCTGCCTCCTTCCCCCTAAAGAAAGGATAAAGCCTATGGAAAATACCTTTCTCCCAATCAGTAGAAGTATTCATATAATGTTAAACATAACATTTCATCTACCTATCAAAAGCTAAATTTACCAAACTAACCAAATGTTTGCCCTTTTTCTATATTTTTGCATTTTCAAAATTTCTTTTTTTCTCCACCAGCTGAGTGTACAAAACACCTTTCTGAAACAAATCTTTAGACTTATATTGTTTACTTTTTTAGCAAGAAAAAGGTAAGTCCCAAAGGCTGATTGGTTAAATACCAACTACAACTTATCACTCAGCAGTGAATCAGTAAAATCTTGAAAGGAACAAGAACAGCTTTCAACTGTAAGGCATGCAATGCAAGGACATTCAATTATGTATATTCTCATCTAGCACAGGAAGGCAAACAAGAATAGTCCACTTGCTCACTAGTTAATAGTGCTTCCTTTCATACTTAGATATCATTTCCCTTCTGAATTAAACTCATCTGATAATCATCCAAAATCTAAGTTACATTGGTATCCTGTCTTGTAGTATGTTTTCAATTATAAACACATGCTAGAATTTGCATCTAAGTTCAGACCACAACTCTTTGGAAAACAAGCTTATAGGAAATTTACAATTTGAAGTGCACTTTACTTAAGGGTACACTTAGAAAAATGCATCAAACTTACAAAGATTGCATCACAGTGGCATCTACCACTGAAGATGTGCTAAGTGCTTCATAAATATTCGTGTTTCAGACTAAAAACCTTTGCCAGGGATTTAAGGACATAAAGTCACTGAGATGCTGTCACCACCAGGAAAGCAGCAGCTGCAAAGCAGCAGCCCATGAGTTAGGGAAATGGCAGGTGGCCACTCTGCTCATTTAACTATGTTGCAGGAGGAATTAGAAAGTCAGAAGAAATTACTGTTATCGTCTTATGCCCACAAAAAGCGTCATGTTATCTAATGACCACATATGGTCAGTTCCCAGCAGGAAAGATACCCTTTGGATAAGGAAAGTGTGTGTGGTGGGGTTTGTTACAGACTTCTTCATGGTGTGCTGAGGAGCTATCCTCAGAATTTGCCTGAGTTTGGCTTTGCAAATTCTATATGTCTCAGAGCATAAGATGACTTCTCTACACTGTATTGTGGTGCACACATGTTGCAGTACCACCTCACCTCCCACCTTCTGCAGATTAAATTTTAGAAATATGGTATAGAGGTTCATGTAGTCTGCACACACTCACCACACGGACCAACATCTACATGTACCACCTTTTAAACCTGAAGCTACAGGTTTGAAGAGAAGTTACAAAGCATATCACTTCAGAAAACTTGTGTTTCCCAGTTCTGTTTTTGTTATCTCATAATGTATCTTGGGTCTATTTGAAAAAATTATTCAGAACTGAACTTTGTCATACACAGATTTTTGCCATAGACCTTTTCCTCATAGATTTAAAATGAATAGTCTTTTTGAAGCAGTCAAACAGTCAGGTGTGATTCTTTACACAAAGAAATGCAGAGACAGTCAATGCAAAGAGTCACCACTGTTTAGTTAATAACATGTTTTAACTCAAGTTAATTAAGGCAGGAAAAACCCAGAAATGGGGAGTTTTCAGCATCTTTCTGAAAGGTGAATAGAAACCACGGTGGTAGTGGATCAAGGGTTGGACTTGATCTCAGAGGTCCCTTCCAACCTGGGTGATTCTATGATCTGAATTCACATCACATTTTACATAACATAGATACAGAAAGTAGATATCAAGATATTTACATGCATCCACCCTGAGACACTGAAGTAGCTATCCATGACAAGAATGCAAGTCCATTTCTAAACAAGGCCTTGGAGAAAAACAGACCTGGAAGTAAAAACATGTAGACAAAACAAATCCATCCTTTTGTTTAAAACCACGCTTTCCCAGACTTAGTTCAGAAGAGTTACAACAGCATGTGTTCTGTATTGCAAAAGCTTCCAGGCACACAGTTAAAAATACAAGCCCCTGCTGCAAAAGAAAATTTTCTGTCTACAGCTATGTGGTTACAGTTAACAAGGTGACCTACAAAGCGATTACATAGGGAACTGGAAAAGGATTAAGTGACCAATTTCAGATGCAAGTTGGCTTTTCTAACAGCTTACAGGCTGCACTGCCAAACTTCACCATTTTACCATGCTCCACGAACTTTTCTGATGTTTTTCTTACACCACCTCTTCAACAGTCTCAGTTTTTGTATTAAAAAAAAAAAAGCTGTTCTGAGCATCAAGATATTGAGAATCTCATAGAACTCAAGTGTGGAAAGAAAAAGCTCAGAAACTCGGAAAAGCCAGTAGTTCTTTTTTTCCTATTCAAGCTTTCTGACACTTTTGACTTGCAACTTGTGAAACTCCATTCAGTTAGACTTTAAGCATTCTGACACAGTAATCAAGAGAATTCAGTTTCAAGTTTACTTCACAGGAAGCCCAAGGCAACCTGGCAAATTATTTTGATTGTGAAAACTGCTTATCACTGGTCAGTTGGGTGGAGAATGAGAGTTTTGAGGAAGTAACAACATCTGGAGTATTAATCAAAAGTTAAACTGCCCACTTTGGACAGAGCTTGCCAGAATATAACAATGCATTTGCCAGAATGAGCACACCTAAGCTACATTTTTAAAAAGGAAATCTTTGATAAACAGCAATTTCCTAGCATTACGTACTCAGAAATGGAAATACTATTAGCTAGGTGCGAAGATCCTTGAAACTGTATTACTAGACTGTGTAAACTGCAGCCCACAGAGACATGCACACAAATACACAAGCACAGCAGCAAACACCTGCCTGTAACATCAAACATTTACCAGCTGTAGTTTACTGGATTAACTCTACCCTCAGCTGACAGCCAACATTAGGATCATCCATCAGTCAGTCATACTGAATTCCTAAGAGTTCTGAAGGAAACTCACAGTCAGCTGTAATAAAGGGGCTGTATCACAGAAATTGTTACCGCTTAATTTGATCTACACTATAAACTGAAAGCAGACTACTGTGTGTTGCAATCCCAGGAAACCTACCTCACAGGTCAGGTTACTGTTTAACCTTGCTGTAAAAAAATTACAACCTCAAGTTTATTTATGTATTCCTTAGTGGCAGAACCCTGAGAGTACGTTCTGCTTCGCTTCACAGGTAGACACAAACAGAGAGAGCAACCCCCCTGAAAAGCTACTGGGCACAAGTTCAGATGCTGAGCAAGGACCTCCCTGCTCAAGTCCTGCAGCTGGCAAACTGCTGCTCCTGCACTGTGCACATGGGTGCCCCTTTCCAAGGCACTCCCTGTCAAATCCTTACTCAGCTGCAGCTGGGATGCTCGTAACTCAATCCAGCAGAGCTCTTGCCATCCATCAGTCCCTCTGGGACATCTGGAATTAGCCCGAGACAATTAAAATGCAACCACTGTCAGACTTTGCAGTAATAAGGATGAAAGGACGCTTGGGAAAGCCCTGGCACGCAAGTACTTCTGCACAGAGGAGAGGAGTACTAGTGGTCATGCTAATCTCCTCAACACTTCTGATGCCTGACAGTCTCACCTCTGTGCCTTCTCAGAAATGCATTATTTCTGGAAAGGCCACAACACAGCTGTCCTGGTAGGTCTACCCCAAACACAGCCATAGCAAAAGCCAGTAGCTCACATCACACAACAGTGCAAATATGCTGACTCTGGATTTATGTTGGTAAAAACAGGGATCAATCATAATGCATTCCTAGTAATGTTGTTATCTTTTCCTTGAACACCAACATTGTCTTCACCTAGAATATATTTTTCTATGTTCTTTATTAAATATTTTGGGTTCTGGAAGGGCTGGATCATGTGTTTTCTACGGTTTCAAGGCACTTTTTACTGTGGTGTGCAAGAAATAGTGTGGGACTGAAGGCTTGCATAGCTTTAGGATGAACACACAATCTGCTTTCATATAACCTGTTCCTAAGGAGAAATAATGAATATTATTAGTATGCCTGTAGCAAGTCAGTTCCTGCAGGGATGAAAGCTTGCTCTTGGAAGGTAGTTATTTTACTGTATACAACTTGGATACTGTGATGAAAACTAGTTTTGATTGTCTCTGATGACACAAGATGGATTGAAAGCAAAAACACATTTCTTTGGCTGTGCCCTAGCACCCCATCCTCTTACTTTTGAATACTTCCCTTCAGCTTCCTTGTCACAAAGCAGTAACAAAGGAATCCACAGTAGAAGAAACAGCAGTTTATACATTCCATTTTAGTATATCACACAGGAGGTCTAAGAGCTACAGCCACATTTTCTTCTGAGGCCGTGGTCTTTTTAGGTAGACACTGCATGTGGGAGATCAGTGTAAGAAAGAAGCCTGGGACAGGGCAACTGCCAACATAAGCTCGAGGAGTAGCGGTCTCCTGAAACAAGACTCTTTGCTCATAAAAGCTGCACTCGTGGTGTGATTAACCGAGAGAGCAACAGTGAACATCTAGCAGTCAACATTCCCACATGTTCCCCTCCCCGTAGCCTGGGAGGTGCCCACGCACCAGTGCAGGTGCAACAGGCAGAGTACAGGCACAGCCGTAAGTAAATCTACAGACACCCCGAGAGTACACTCTCTCTGCTCACTTTTTCCCCTAATGGATTCTGCTGCATTACGGGCATTAACTACGACTCGAACAGATCATCATGATACCGATGAAACTCAGCCTTGCCTTGTCTAGGACCAAGAACCGTAGGAAATGGATGGATGAGTCCCATGCAGAACAGAGGAGAGGGCTAAGGGACCTTACCGTGATGCTACTGCTGCGCCAAACCCTTGACTCTTGGAAGCCACCTTGCTTGGAGGGAAAAGACACATCCCAAACCTTGACAGCTCGTGCCATCACCCAGGCAGGCTGTGCCTGAGCTCCGGCCGGAGAAGAGGCTCCACATCTATCCTAACAGGATGTAGGGGCCCCCTATATCACTCTCCAGCGCCTTCTGAGGCCACCTCACGACACCTGGGTCCCGCAGCATCCGAAACACCCCGGGAGAGCTTTACGAAGGAAAAGGTTGCAAACTCCCCTTTCCCGCCACGCCGGCAGCGTTTCCTCCCCAAACCCCCCTTCCCCAAAAGCCACAGGCAGGCCCGGCAGTCCCCGTGCGCGCTCCGGTCTCCGTCCGGATCCCCCGCCCCCGGACTCACCGCCCAGAGCAGGCACCCAGCGCAGGCAGAGGTAGAGGACGGCCAGGAACATCTTCCTCCCCATCCCGCCTCCTTTAGCGGCGCGAAAGTTTCGGCTCAAAAAAAAAAAAAAATTAAAAGTAACTTTTTGGTTTTAAAAAAACTGATGAAAACTAAATACAAGCGTAGCGCGGCGGGGCACGGGCGGCTGCGGGACCGTCCCCAAAGCACCCAGCACCGCCAACCCTTCCACCACCGCTCCCCGCCCGGCCCCTTAAGTGCCCAACAATATGCAAATATGCAAATGAGCCCCCCGCGGGCATTGGGCGATCGCGGCGGGGCGGGGCCGGAGCGGGCGGGGCGCGGGTTGGGGGCCGGAGCCGCTCCCGATCCCGATCCCAGGGGGGCAGCGCCGATCACGGCACGGACCCCTCGGCCCCGACCCCCCCTTTCGGCCTGAGCCCCGCAGCCCACCCACATCCGCCCGGCCAGCCCTCCCCCCACCGCCAGGATGCGGCCACTGGGTCCTCCCCGCCCGTGGCCACCCCGTGCTGTGCCTCTGGCGGGGTCTCCCTTCCCATCTCCCTGCCTTTGCACCAGTAACCGCTGCTCGCCGCCTCTTCGTTGCCGCGACCGCAAGGGGCCTTGCCGAAACCTTGTTTTGCCAGCACTCAAGGGGATACGAGTTTGGAGAATAACTTAATTCACTGGAGGTTGCGTCTGTGCTCCCGAGAAATGGAAAATTGATTCTCTCTCTGCCCTCCTCTCGGAAGTACGGTTTGCAGTGAGACTTGAGTCGGTGACCACCGGGTGAAAGATCGGTTATGTAAGAATATTAATTTAACAAAATACCAGTTTTCATTGCTCTGTGCAGTTTGTTGCCAAAGGCCCAGCTTCATAAAGAAGCTTATGACACAGGGAATGAAGACTCCCTGGGTTTTACAACGTGAAGCAAATGGGATTCACTTCGAGGGTAACTGATCTTTCTCATACCAGGCACCTTTGGAAACTACAATATATCTGGTTTATATTAGAGAGGGTAATCAATAAGAGGTTGCTGAAGTGTAGCACAACTGGGTCACTTTCCAACTTTAGATTCCACTAAAAGGCCAGTAAGATCTGTAAGTGAGAATACATCTCCCTCAAAGCGCAACTGGAAGTTCCTCCACCGCCAATTTATATCTATTTATACACAAAAGGCACTAGAAGAACTTAATGAGGGTACAAACTGTTCGTGCTGAGACTTTCTTTTCCACTGAGACATCCAGGTGGCAGGGAGGAGGAGCTAACACAAAGGGTGGGGGCAGTGAGAGAGGGTGGGAGTCAGAGCCAGAGGATTGGAGGTGAAAAGAGGCTGGGAATAAGGAGACCAACCTTCCTCACCAGAGGGTGGTGGTGGTGTGAGACGGGAAAAACGGGGTTTGTTCTGCAGCTTGCTAAGTACCAAACACATCCTCTGACACCTGGTGTTTGAAAACCTTTTGTCAAAACAATAGCCAGAATTTTCTCATATCTTTCTTTTTTCCCTGCGTGGACTAAACAATGCATTTGTCTTGATCTAATTTGGTTGAAACTTGATAGCGCAATTTCCCCCTTAGAAATCAGCCTGGCTCTATCTAGGGTCAGAAATCCTTCCCTGAAAAGTCCATTCCCTGATGGCAACATTTGACAAACTAAAAGAACAAACACTTTAAGGCAAGCTGCTGTAAGGGAGACTGTCAGGCCACCTTAATCACAGGTGATGCTACTACATCAGAGGGAAACAGAACATGAAGTCTCCTGATCTGCACAACTACACCCATGGCTACTGCAGAAAAAAAAAGCTTACATTGCAATATGACTGTGGGAAAACAAGTAAAGTAGTTTTAACTGCTTATAGAATCAGATTAAACTAATAGAAAGGAGCAGTGGCAATGCCTGGCTCACCAGCCCTGCATGGACTCCTAGCCCCAACTAACATCTGCAAATCCACGGGCTGTAATGAGACTTTCAGTTAATTCCCTATACTGATTGTGAAATCCATCAATAGCAAGGGCAGGTAGCAGATTGACAAACTACTCAGAATTAAATCTAATTTGTTACATTGAAATGCTTATTTGCATAAGCTTTGTTCATGCTCATGCCACATTTTAAGACATAGACGTACGTATTTAAGAAAGAGTTACGCAAAGTCGCCACCTAAAAAAAAAAAAATAAAAAGAAGGAAAATTAAAATCAAAACACTAAAAGAAAACTTTCAAGTGATGAAAGGCAGGGGAAGGGGATAAATCTGGTTCCTCAGATCTTGAGCAGATTGCCTAAGTTTGTTGTAAATTCAGATGGAAAATAATCTGAAATAGATGGGACTCAGCACATTTTTCAGCATTTAAAATCTTTTTGTCCCTTGCACATAATCGAGATCAGATGTAAAAGAAGCTTCATGGCATCAACTCAAGGTGATGAGTTCAATCATTAACTGGACTTGAGTTCCTCTGCAAAATACATAATCCTACGGGGAAAGCAAAGCTCCATCTGTAAAACAGAGCCTGATTTATAGTATTCATGGACTCCAAAGTGGGTAGAAGGCAACATGATGAGAGCTAAAATACATTATTTCTAATAAGGAGGAGGGGAAAGCCTGGAGGAATGGAGACAGGAGTTGCATAACTAGGCTGGTACTTGCACCCACAGACCATGCAGGAGGTTAAACTCAAAACAAGCCCACAAGTGCCTCCAACACAATTGGTTTATGTGATGCAGCTGTGCTAAACCCTGAGCAAATTCACTGTCCTCATACAATAGCAAGCAAGGGGAGAACCAACCCCAAAATTTCATTTCCACAGCAATTCTCCCAAGAGAGCTTGAAACACAAGGAGAAGGGGAGGGGCGGGGCGTGACACAACATGACACTGAACATTTTTGTGCTGCTTTAATTCTATTAATATAGAAGATCTGATAGCTGAGGATGAGAGGTCTTCCAACAAAAGCATCTGCTTAGAAACAAGCAAAAAAAACCATGTTCTGGTCTCCTTCTGACTAGAAAATAAAAGTAAGTAAGAAGTCATAGGGGTTTTTTTCTTTTTTTTCCTTTTTTTTCCCCCTGTCAATATTTGAATTTTCTCTTTCTCCCCAAAACAAAAACAGTAACAATAAACCAAAGAGCTTCCATGACCTTCTATGTGATTTCTATGCTAATAAGTTCAAAGAAACAGCAATAAAAAAAAAGAAAAAGGAATTTTTTTCTCCTACTTTAAGTTTGTTCAAAGATGATGAAATGTTTCTTAAAATCTATTTTTCTGAAAACCAGCCATTTTTAATGAAACTCCAGTTTGGGGATAAAAAATTACTCTGCCTGTTTCGATAATCATTAATTGGGCTACAGCAATAACTTCACATGCAGTGGAGGTCCTCTCATCATGCTCTGAGGAAGGAGCAACATGGCACCAAACCATCCAGGGGGTTGAAGGTGACTTTAGCAAGCCTGTGGCACTAACATTTATTAACAGACCCTTTTTGTGGCACACTCTTTGCCTGCTTTTCCACAGTGGCAGTGAGTGTGGGGTGCAGGTACCTTTCAGCAGGGGCAGGGGCAGCCCAGTGACAGGCAGGCACGCAGGCAGGTGAGAGCTACAGTAGCAGGAAAGTCTGTATCTCCCTAAATGGGCAGCAGTGGGAAAGGTGACAGCAGGAAACAGCTGTGTGTCTGTTTAGGAATGCAATATGTGCAACTTCAGTGTTGGTACCTGGAAGAGCTCAGCTGATGGCATAGAAATACGGGGAGATATGCAGCAGCTGCAGCTCTTACTGCAGTAGACAAGGCACCTGTTCCTCCTTCTCACTCTTCTATTTTGCAGAGTGAGTCTTTCAGTCTTTGGTGCCACAGAGGAAGCACTAGAAGGCTTGTATAAAATAGCCTTTAGCTATTATGTCTTGCCTTGCTTATCCTTTCTATTGCAGTGATATGACCTCCTCTTCTGTTGCTGGGTTGCCTTATCTCTCAGACAAGGCCCTTTCTCACTGATTAGCACAAGGATTTGTTCCTCTTCATCCCGCTCTCTTATTTTCAGTACACAGTGTAAGCTACCAACTCCTTCAGGAAAAAGAGATATGGAATAGAGCAGGATGCCCTGCTCTGCTAGCGAGCTGCAGATCCGGTTGCGGAGTAAGCTTGTGCTATGCTTTTCTCAACTGTGCTTTAATTAATGATCACACTGAGGGTAGTGCCTGCCAAAGTCAGCCAGCTGTCTCGCCAGACACATCTTTCAAAATGCAATGCCAAGGGGGAGACATGCCGGCACCCCGTTTTGGGGTGGCATGTAGGGGAGTGTAGCCCAACTCCCTGCTCATTGGCCATGGGGCTGGTGTGCTGATCAAGTGTGGTCCCCCTCATCATCCCTCACGTGGCTCCCAAGTCCTGCCTGCAGTAGGTTAAAGATGACGTTGTCTGAAACTTCTGCAAGGTTACGAAAATGTACAAGGGCAGGGGGGAGAAGAGAGAGAAGAGCTTTTGCCTGACTGAAAGTGCTCAGTACCAGCAGTCCTCAGGTGCCCACAAGGGCAGAAGCAAGCCCCTGCATTTTGCCAGCAGGACGCCTGATGGAGAGGCTTCAGCATCCCTTGCTCTCTCTTGTTCTTCTCCTACAATTTGCTAAACTCGTATCTCTAACCATGGGAACAGAGCCTTCTCGCTCAGGTCCCAACCTGGCAGTCTGTGCCCCTGCTTGCCAAGGGAAGAAGCGAGTAGGATGAGAGAGCAATGCACAGCATCACCACTGTGGGAAAATGAATCTGTCATTTTGGTTTTGAGAAATGTATCGGGGAACACAAGCCACTTCTCTGGCCTCTGGGCTCTCCAGCGAGGGAGAGGATACTTGCACACACTCTGCTTTTCCTTTATTTTACTCTGCGAGGCTGACAGATGGTGTGTGGTGCAGCCAAGGCTGGATTCCAACTTGTATCTCCTTTGGTTGCTTGCAGCTTACTGAGAACAGATTCCTCCTTGGGCTGACATTTCCATCTCATCCCAAAGGGGATTTGTTTTAATTTTCATTTAAAGTTTCGGCCGACTTAGCATTGCTGCTCTAGGATTTTGCAACTGGTAAGTAAAAACGCCCTCATGGCCCAACGCTCCTCCTGTAGCCATCCAACCCAAGTGCTCATGGAGTGAGGAGTGTGCTCCCAAAGGACAGGTCAGCTCGCCTGCAGTCAAAGCTCAATCGTGCATGCCTCCAGGAACCACAGACTAATCCTTCAGTGATTTTGTGCTCCTAACTTCTCTAAGCATCAGGTTTATATCTCATGGAGGTTTAAATGATTTCAAGCAAAGCCTGACCCCAGTTAGTGATTTGTCTTCAAACACAAAACAGGCTGAGTTTGCATATGCAGAGTAAAACTTCCCTGTCTGATCTATTCTATTTGCCACATGCAAATAACCAAGAAATAGTATTTATTTCCACCTAATTTGTCGTTGCTCTACTTCACTAGTGTGCTTGTCACTTGACAAGTATGCTGATACTTTTTAGGAACATGTTCTGTTGTGGTCCCTGTCCCAGAGATATTCCTGCCAAAAGTCAGACATGTCAACAAAGAGGAGATACAAATAAGAGCAGAAGGGGAGAGGAAGGGCAGGGGTGCAACAATAAGATCTCACTGTTCATCAGTCAACTCCAAACACAGGTGAACTATATGAGAAGCCTATAAAATGGCAGACCTGATTTCCTGGCCATGGGGAGATTCATTTCCTATAGACGGGATTCTCCAAGTTGAAAAATCACATTTTCTGTGGGGTGCCTTCTTTCAGAGGCATCCCGTGAGGGAGGTACATCAACTTGGCTTTCATGACACCAAATGATGCCATCATTATCATCTGCCCATGGTAGCCACAAATCTGAAGAAGCTTTTTTTTGTTTTTAAAGTCACAAAGTGCTCAGTTTGTCACATTTAGTGTACAAGTCACGTGCCTGTCACTGGAAACATTGCCATGTAGTACGTCACAGAAAAGGCACGTCCCAGCTCCTACTGGAGTGCAGAGGCACCAGCTCTGTGCATCAGGGACAGCCCTGGAAGCAGAAAGTACCACCAGTCCACTTCAGGGTCCTCTCCACCAGCCAGAGCACACACAGAGCAAATGGAAATTTGGCCAGTTTGGTGGTCCATGACACCATCTTCCTCCTGACTCACTGCTGCTGTGCCTCAGTGCTTCTCTGGGGCCATAGCAGACAGCAGTGAGACTCAGTTGCTGCTGGAGAGGAAACCATCCTCTGCAGCCCCTAAGGTCATGTATAAGCACTTTACAGGGAGAATAGGAAGCTGAGGCACCAAAGATTGAAAAGGCTTGCCCCAAGGCTGTGCATAAAGTCAGGGGCAGAAAGATGCCCAGAGCCCAGGACGCCTTCAGCAGGGCAGGTCCCCCACCCACTGGCCTTCCTAAGGGTTATTAAACCAGAATAAATAATGAAAAAGCAGGAAAAGTATTTTCTGCCTCCATCTGCTCTGGAAGCCACCAATATCAGGCTCCACCAGTACCTTCATCTCCTCCACATTCCCATCTCCCAGCTTATTCTTGAAATCCATTGGGTATAGTGGTGAAAAATAGTCATGTGCATTTATGCACAAGTCTGCAGTTGTATAGATGGTAGGACGTCAAACAAAAATGGTTATTCTTAAAAACCTTCCTGTTTTCATACTGTGGTAGCCACCTCAGTAAATGTCCCTGTGTTTTAAGTTATAAAGAGGCCATTCAAGGGATCACTAAAAGGCTTAGAAATCTCCTAGGATCAGACTCCAGGCATGAATTAGGTAATGGTCATATTAGCATAGCCTGTTTTTCCAAGGCAGCTGATAACACTGTAACTACCAAACTATGACATAAATTTGCCCCAGGAAACAAGCAAAATAGCTCTGTGGCTTGTTTCAAATTACTTATCCTGTGGGAATTTTAAGAATTCCTGTTGAATAATTGGGGACATGTGAACTTGATTTTCAATAGGTCTGATGCCATGAGAACTCTGGGAATGCAGCTTTTTTAAGAAATATTGGTTCCTTTGTTGTTGAGTGAACTTCTTCCTCACATTTTCCAGTGTTGTGATGTTTAAAGTCATTCACATCCTTAGGTACTTTTTATACTGGAGTAAGAACTAAGGCTTCCAGTCCTTTGCATGCAGTAACATAAAAAAGTTGGGGTTTTTTTACCTAAGGCAAATATAAAGAGATTTTTTTACCCGAAACTCGTGGGAAAATAAAATCAGCCGAAATTCCTAGTGCACACAGTGTTGTGGACTCATGCAACTGAGTGGGGGGGTGCAGGAGCAGTGAAAACTCCCTCTGACCAGTGGGAAGGTCCCAGGACCAGTCTGCTTTGCTGTTGGTAGCGCTCCAGCCACCCACCAGCCCTTCAGACCACAGCATGGGCTGAGCTTTTTGCTGGGCACGGGAGCACACCACAGGCTGGGCACTGCCTCAGCCAGCACCAAAGCCTGTGTGCTGGAGCTAAGCTCTTCCTCTCCAGTGAAAAGAAATCGTTAAGTCTCCACTGCTGATTTACGTTTTCCTCCAAGCACTGAGGCTTTCCTGAGACCATTTCGATGTAAATCTGACAAAATTTTGTCTTGCACAAAATGTCCCCCACCAAATGGTGCCACTCGGCTACAGTTGGATGCCTCTACTTGCCTCCAGTCCAGGACCAAACAAGCACTTTCGCATCTAGGAGCTCTAGCAGAGATTTTAGTGCAACAGGCAGTTTCTATCTCTTCCACATGCTTAGATTGCTCTAAAGAGAGATGGCTTTTTCCAAGGATACCTGCATTTACCAGTCATTCTGGAGATGCTTGGCTGCTTGATGCTTATGCACCCTGGAGAACAAAATGAGGACTCTATTTGGCAGCAGTTCTGACCTAGATGTGATCTTGAGTTCAGGTCTTGGAAATATCACCTAAATTGGCTGTAAGCGTTACTGCAGAAAACATGAGGAGATGCTGGGAATGGGACGACACTGCCCCTTCCCACAGGAGAGATGGGCCTGTGCATGAACCCAGCCCATGCACACCTATTCCACCACATGGAGAAGCAGAGGTGAATACATTGCAAGTGTGCAAGCCCTCTGATTTTTTAAGTGTTGTGGTTGAATTGACAGGCATTGAATGGATGGGGTTGAATTGACAGGCCTGAGAGAACACCAACAGCAGAGAGAATGAATACTTCTGAGTCTAGCTTAAAAACTGTTAGGCTTTCTTTGTTTTGTTTCAAAGGACAAATGCTGAGGTAATTTTTATTTGTCTTCTGGTCTTTGAGGTTTAACGTTCTCAGCATCAAATTCTTCTCTGTGGCCATGAAGGCTAAACATTTACTCTTCTGTAATGCAACCTGTGAGTTGTAAGTAATTGCAGGACTGGAAAAGGAGTCTTACATAAACTACCTGCTTCCATAAGAAGCATTCCTGAAAGTTTCAGCTACTTGTAGGACTAGTGAACAATTCACAGGCTGTCACTGTTTTTCTCTTGCATGCTAATATCCTATCAGATTTACTGAATAATTCTTTTATTATTTATTTATGTTGGCCAGCAAACTAGTGGAAAGCCACTCTGTGATTCCCTCAGTGATTTATATCTGGATATTGTGGTTTGTCATCTCAGCCAGGCAGGGATTTTATTTTTTTTAATTGCTGTTTTGATCCCTGTATTTCTTTTCCTAAACAGCTTGTAAAGAAAAAAAAAAAGCTTTGTAGTTTGTAGTAGGAAAAAATACCCTCAAAGAAGCTTCCATTTGTGGACATGGTAAAAACGGTTCCCGTATTAAGTTTTCCTTTCACAAGGGAAATCTAAAAAAATCTTTTCTTGTGTTTTAGGGACATTACAGGACTCTGATTAGAGGGGAGAACAACCCTCTGAGTTGCTTTGCAGGCAATTGAAGAGGACAGTCGCTGCCTTGTTTGGTTCTGGGCTGTCACCTTTATTCCTTCCCAAGATAAAGAAGAGACAGACAACAGAGCAAACAAAGCTAATGGATGAAGGCAAATTTGGGGCTGATTAGGCATGGTGAAGGAAGGAGTCAGTGCTCCATGGATAATTCAGGATGAAACAGCTGCAGGCTTCTCTTTTGTGGCAGAAGCAGAGCTTAGCAAAGTATTTTCAAGCTAAATAGTTTTTGGCTTTGAAAAGTTAAGTTATGACTCAAACACAGTATTTTGCAGTTTGGGGCTGAATTAACTAAATTGCTCAAGATTGAAAAGTAATTCCATCCGAACTTTTTGTTTTGACACTTTTCAAAGCAAAATATTAATTTTTAAAACTTTCTGGTTCAGAACCTCTTCTCAAATTTGTTTTTAAAGAGTAGAAAAGGAAATGACCACCTAGCTCTCGAAAACAAATTTGAATATTGAACTTTTTTTTATTTAATTAGTAGTTTTGATTACTGATGGTTTTAATAAATATCTCTGTTTGGTCTTAGGTATTTCAGCTGTAAGGTTTTTTTCTGTCTCACCGAATCCCTTCCTGCATCCAACTACTTTCCATTCAAATATTCGTAAATCCACAAAGGCCAATTCAGCTGCTCTGTGCCCTGTGCAAGTGTCAGTCTCAGAGGTGCTAAGAGCCACACACTCGGTCCAGCTGGCAGGCTAAGACACGTTTCCCTTTCCTTTTGCGGGAACAGTACTAGCCAGAGAAGTACACTACATAAACTTGCCAGCTTCCCTGATCCTTTCCAGAGAATTATCACCCTTAGTGGCAGCCCGCTGCCATACTCCTTGGCCTTTGTTTTTGTGATCTCTGTGGAAGATCCCAGTTCCACTTGTATGGACAAACTCAGTATGACTTGCCTTGCAGTGCATTAGAACAAAAGCTGGTCAGTTGTCCACTTCCCTCCTGAGTGAGGTAACAACAGGGCTGCATGCGTATGATATATCTAGGCTTAAATTTACATGGGCATTTTAAATTTCTGACTCTGATCTTCCAGTTTTCTTTCTCTTTCCAATTTTTATTTCTCTGAAGGAAAAAAAAAAAGGCATTTTTTAATGATGTCTTTTTTTGGTCAAAAAGGAAACATGCATATCCACAAAAAGTAATTTCCAGAGTTTTATAGTATCAGCATAAATTAAAAAAAAAAAACAACTGGAAACTGAATCTGAAAATGCAAATAAATGAAAAACATAAATGATTTTTCATAATTTGGCATCTGTATAATTGTTGCATTCATTATCTCTGCAAAGGTATTTTCTTATGGAATAACACTCTAGATACAGTAAATCAGCTCTAATTAGCCACTAGTAACTTTGCAATAGCTGGCAGATAAGGTTTCCTTACAGTGAAACAAGACCTTTTACTAGATGGCCTTTTTCTGGCTGGATGACCCTTCTTCTGCAATGAAGGGTTTACACATGTGGAAACAAAGTCTTCTACCTCCTCAGTGAGGAATTACTGATTATTCCCACAGGGTTCACAAGGGAACAGACTCATTCCTCCCAGCCCAACATGGTGGTAGATTTTGGTGTTGTTGAAGTAAGGGGCTGAGAGCCTTGATTGACTTGAGCAGGGAACAGTATTAGTTTCCTACCAGGGGCTTGCTGAATTATGTCAGTGTCATTGTGTATGTCTCTGCCTAGTTACTCCTTCTGCTGAGCTCGCTGATGCTCAGTGAGAAATCCCCTTCCCCAGTTTTTTTACCATGGTTGGATACTGTCAAAGGGAGCAAGAGACTTACAGCAGGGATATATTACCTCACCACCTGTCATCCGGTGATCATAGCATGCATTGCACAGCTAAGTTTCCAAAACCTCTATGGGCTGGGTTGCCCCAGGAACAGGAGAAAGGAGACAGTTTGGAGGAAGAGGACTCTTGCATCCTGAAACCGCGTGTGAAATTTACGTGGACAACTCCCTAGGAGGCCCTGGGCCTCCAGGAATGTGTGAAGTGTATAAAATAGCTGATGAATCCAGTGTGTCTAGAGGCACGTATATTCCCTTGTGTCAGCCACCTAACTAGCGTCAGTCACATGGAGTGGTTTATCTGCCAGCCTTCCCTTAAACACCTGTTCTGGAGGCAAAATTTTGGAGTGTCCAGAGGGTGGTATAGTTTGGTCCATCCATCAGTGTTGCTTATAGCGTTCCTGTAACATCCAACCCAAAATTCAAAGTACCGAGGTATACACACCAAGCCTTGTGAAAAGTGCCATGAAATAGAGATTCTGAAGCTCCAGTGACTCCAACCATACAAAAAAAATATGAATATAACAGGTCCATGCAGAAGTTTGTTACTTTCTATGTCAAATAATTCTTACAATATCTCTGTAGCACAAAGATGAGCTCCCATCCACCTGGCAGGAATTCAAGCAGGTTCAGTTCATTAACTTTGTGTGTTATGACTGCACAGACTGGAAAGACTTCTGATCTTTTAAAAAATTCAAGACGTGGTCAAACCAGTTGAGTTTTCATGTAAAAAACTTCACTTCTTGCTAAAATTAAAAATCCTGCTGAGAATAAAAATACATAAATTGTAAATTTGGGTTTTGATATCTTTCTCATGTGACAAGCCCCTTCTATCAGCTGTCTTCATACAGGTCTCTACTGCAGGAATACACTCCTTTTCTTAATCTTTTTTTTCCGCTGATCACTTTTTTTCTGCTTTATTTTCAACTTAAGAACATGTCTTTCAACCCAATAAAGCCAAACTTGTGCTTAAGGGTCCTTGCACTCGGGTAAACCATCTCAATAAATCACTGCCTAATAACGCAAGACAATCAGACCTATTCCCCTCGAGCCTCAAACTTGCTTAAACCCCAGCCTGATGTTTTGTTCCAAGACCTTAAACCATCCTTTCTCTCTCTACACTCACAATCACTGGAAAATTAACCTCTTGCCCAAGGATAGAGAAGGGCTATGTCAGTCCCTTGGGAGTCCAGCCACGACCTTTTTGAAAGTTAGAGGCCTTTCCTGTATGACACAATGCCCTGGAGAGAGTACACAGCTGAAACTGCATGAACTGTGCTTGCACTGCAGCCCGTCCTGCCAAGTGATTGCTAAATGGGCACTCAACATCCACAGCAGATGCTTGTCCACATCCTGCAAACATCATCCCTCTGTGGTGAATCTGGGGACTGGTGCAGCTTTGGGGACAGGTATTTGAGGCAAGGTTGATGTGCACACCACAGACTGAAAAACACCCCATTGTAAAACCACTCCTGGAATACGGCTGTGGAATGTCCCCACCACCTTCTGAGACTTCTTATTGATATCTTGGGTCTGTCCCTTTCGGCTGTATCAAGTGTTTGCATCTGTCTACACATACAAAAATACAGAACATAGAGGGCCTTATGCTGGCAGCTCACTTGATTTTCCAGTACCTTCCATGTGAAACCTCCAGGGCCTCCAAAGTGTATTAAGCCCTTACACAGAGATGTCCTAATCCAGCACAGACTCAGCACACCAAAGCATTTATGTGCACCCAAACTGGTAACACATCACCTTCGTAAGACTTCGCTTGACTGAGGACCCAGCACACAGTGAGGTCTGCTAAGAAATAAGCAGAAAAAGTGTCTAAGTATCATGTCTTGCATGTTTTGCCCCTCTCCTCTTGATGAGGGGCAGTACTCACCACTTTAAGCCCCTCTAGGCCCCAAAGTACCATGGCAGACAGCCAGCACCACAGCCCTTCCCACTCACGTGTTCAGCCCTGCAAACCCTGGGAGAGTCAACTGGGACAACTCTCTGGGACAAAGATGATGCTGTTCCTATCCCTACACCTACTCAAGTCCCTACCACCAACTTTTGGCAGTTACTTTCTACATTTTTCCCTTGCTCCTTGCCCCTCGAGAATATAACTCAGCCCCCAGAAAGTCAAACCCAAGATCCGAGAGCTGTTCAGCTGATTCAGCCAAATGAGAGTACCAGTTGTTTTTCTCTGATTACATACAGGACTTGATGAACAAGAAAACAAAACAGTTTTAGGGCCTAATCCAAGTCAGAGAGCGCTCCCACTGTATGTTGTGTGAAACTGGATGTCAAGACACAGATCTCATACTCTGGGTGAGGGATTTTAAAGTTTCGTAGAGGAACGCTTGACACCTATTTAGTTCTAAATTGGGCACCTAAATCCATTAACTATTCTGGAAGAACTCTGCATTAGTGAACAGTATCAAAAGCAGACAACAAGCCATTACAGGAGGAACTGCCTGCAGGAAAAGTATGGGAGTTCCTATATCCTCCAGGTTGGGTATTCAAATATGAGGGTTAAGATATTTCTGGTATATCAGGTGAGGGTAGGGGAAATACTGAAAAAGTGAAAAGGAGTTTTCAGCCCCAATACATTTATCATTAGATACAAAGATAAAGAAGGAACTCTCTTGGGGGCTACTGACAAGACAGAGCAAATTAAAGGCAAAGGGGGTGAGATATTCCCATGAGTCTGTATCATAAGCAGTGAAATGTGAAAGAAGGAACAAAACTCTCCAGACAGAAGACCATCATTGTGCTACAGAAGTATCCAGACTGTTGTGAAAATTCAGGAAAGAACAGCACGAATTGGTTAATTTTGCAATAGGACATAACCTCCTACCATTCATCCCTAGTGTACAGTTGGGAAAAAGACAGTATTACACAAATTACGAAACATATTGCTAGTCCTATCTATTTTAAATTTTCTTCATTATTTACTTAAATTAAATGCAAGCTAAGAAGTTCAGAAATATTTCTTAATATGTTTTTGCCTCAGGAAAGGTCACTTGCTGTAGGAGAATTTATTCCAATGGGGTTGATCAGTGCCTTTAACCTGTAGCTCTCTTTGAGCCATCAGATTCTCACCATAAGCAAATTGACCACAGACAAGTTATTACAATGTGGATAAAACACAGCTTAAGTCTTAAAGATACCTGAAGTAAGCAATCCCTGTCCTAAAGCAAGTAATCCCCAATCCTACCTTCAGTTCAGATATCATGTTCAATATTGAGATCGTAAAATTATCTGGAGTAATTCTGTCTCATGTCTTTTCTCAGATGGCCTTGCAGGCCTTGGGCAAGGGCATTTTGGGTCTACAGGCAGGAACAGATGTGGCCTCTGAGCCAACACCTTTTTGTAGTGAGATGTTGAAGAAATTGTGGCTCCTAGGAACTGAAACACACTTGTGCAGTCCTAAAGAGGTGCTAAAAGACTATGACATGACTCCTGAAAGGAGAAAGGGCAGCATAGGGCAAATCTTAATTTCAAACTTAATCTGAAGGACCTCAGTCGCTCAGAACCTTGACACAGGGACATCAGCTGATGTTTCTCATGGACAAAAGATCTTGTAACAGTTTCTCCCACTCTGGGGCCACAAGCACCATCAAAAGTGGCTAAACACTTTGCTACGCCTCAGTTTCCTCCCTTGGGTCTTTCATCTGCCAAACTCTGCAGGAGACATTGATGTCCACAGCACTACACAGCTGAGGTTCTTGGCCAATTGGTATTTCTAGGAGAAGAGCAATTGCAGTCGTATCCAATGTGCACTCTTGCACTGCTGCAAAAGCACACAGCTCCTTGCTAAACACAGCCATGGCAACTCCTTACCAAAAAGCTGACATGGCCTTGGAAGGACTTACTCCTGAACTGGAGGAGAAAAACTCAGAAGCTCAGTTTAAACCTGCTCATGAAGTTATCAGCTTTGATAAGAAGCTGGGTGTCTGGCTGCTGGTTTTGTGCTCAAGTAACACTAGATCTCATGAATATTGAAAAACTCTTTTACTATGTGCTTAGGATGTGAAAACACCAGAACGAGGACCCTGATCTCAGGCAGCATCTCCAAGTTCCAGCCTAGCACAACTAGCAGCATCTGGCACACCTCAGGTCAATGCTGGTGCTTGCTAACAGGCTATAAATGGAAGAAAAGATCTCTGGAATTCATGGATTAGACCTGAAAAAAAAAAACCTAAACAAAGCAAAAGCCAAAATACCCCCACCCTCCCTCCCAAAAAACAACCCAAGGCCATTCTATATGGCATGTCTTGGCCAGCTTATTATTCTGTATCCTAATGAAGAAATATCCATTGGCTGCAAATCTAATAATCATATAGTCAGGGACACATGTGTGATGTTACAACCATTTGTCACTTTACGTCCTCTTCTGTTTCCTGGGTAGTTTATTTAACTTTCAGGAGTCAACAGAGGTCCTGAGGAGCTGTGTATCCTGGGCACATCCTCCCTCTCCTGCCGGGTCTTTGCAGTGGCTACAGACACTTAGGAACAAATAAAGATCCTTGCTTATATGTCTTCTCATTCCCTCTGGATTTCACGGGGGCTAGAGGGAAGTGCAAACATGCCTCTCCAGCACTGTCATCCTTCAGAGGCTTTACATGGTCACTTTTTCCATCATGGCCTGCCTTTTCCGTGCTGCACCCATGTCAGTGACAGCATCTAAAGCCTCCCAACAGCTTCTGATCAGGTGATCCACTTTGGTACTAAGACCTAAGCTTTGCTTGTCCTGAGCAGAAGGAAAGATAGCACAGTGTAATTTTCTTTTTAAAAGTTATTTTTATGTTATTCACAGAGGATCCCTCTTCTTTGAAGTCAAGCCACACAGGTATGTCCAGTGTGAGCAAGTGAGGAGTCATATTTTCTTCCTTTGTTGTGGTCATTGTCCTCCTTCCCAAGCCATAGTCAACACCACCAGTGTGGCTCCTGTAACAGAGCCTGAAACACTCCTGGAAACAGCACACCTGGGGATGAATGGACCACTGTATTCTTCTCTATCACAGCAATGCCATGATGTGTGCCCAAGGAGGCTGCTTTCAGTCCCAATGAGTGGATACCATGACAGTGATGACATGCCCTGCAAGACAAAAGAAGCAGAGCTGAGGAATGGCTGATAACAGCAGAACAGGGTCCCAGCCAAGTCCAAGGAGGAGACATCATGTGTTTTGTGCCACTCCTGTCTCTGAAGGACTCTCTCAATTGAAGGAACACCAAGACCATTATGGTCACAGGTGGAGAAGTGGGATTTCTTAACTGGAGAAAGGAAAGGAAAAAAAAAAAGGAAAGCAGAGGCGTCTTTTAGGAAAAAAATTGCTCTGCCTTCTACTTGGCTGTCAGCTCCTTGATTGCACAAGTGAGAGAGGGGCGTATGTAATTCCTTGTGGTCACAATGGACAAGCTCTACATTGACTGGTTTATTTTAACCCATAATTTCCTACTGTAGAAGCCCTTCCTGTTCTATTTCCGTGTTCTTATATAAGTCCATTCTGAGATGGTCTGGGCATTACATAGAAAATGCAAGTGATGAGCCTAAAAGGCTAATTTCCCCATAACTCCTCCAGTATCAGAGAATAACATCTAAGAAACAGTTTATACTTCATAACAAAGGGACTAGCTACCAAAGCTGTACCTTGCAGTCAATAGTCTGTGAGCCCTGTGGGCCCACAGGTGACACACCAGATCTGCCTATTTTGGGTGGAGAGTATAGACACCCCAGGAATGTCTAAGATGTTGTCGGGTACATGTGTTTAGGAACATGAATCACTCTCAAATTTTCTTTAAGAGTCTGCAACCAAAAATGGTGAACTCACTATATAAGAAAACAATCTGAGTCCACCCAGAAGAACATCCCACAGGTTGTCATACATCACTTTCCAAAAAGAATAGACTCCAGTGCTTTGTCACAATTTAAAAATAAATCGTGAAAGTGTAGTGTAAGTAGGCTCCATAGAAATTATATACAATGGAATTGAAAGTCTTTTAATTCACAGTGAACATTGTCTGATGCTAATTATATTCTTCATTCAGGAGTCTTCATTCTGGAACAAAGGACTATCATGAAACAAACTGAAAGGTATTTAATAATGGTCATCTGATAAGGAAATGTATTCTCCAGGCCTTGCTCTTGCTTCAGAGCTGATGTTCAAGGGCCAGAATTATCACCTCTTGTGGGCAGTTTAAGGTGAGAGGTAGAACATACAACCTTTCAGGTGCTGGTGAAGAGAGAAAGGTCCTAAAATCAATGTCTGTTTTCTAAGGTCTTCCTGATGGGGTGTCTTCCACAGGGCTTAAGTTCCCCTGCCAGATGAGCTTCACTCCTACTCCATCTAGAGTAGCATCTCAGTGCTGTAGATTGAGAACCCCAGCTGCACAGGAGAGACCATGTTAAGTCCATTAGGGCTGTTCCAGCTCCTGAAAGAGCAGACATGCACTCCAAGCCTTTCCTAAGCAGAAGACAGGGACAGCACATGGTAAGAGAAGATCAGTGCAGAGCTGGGAATGGCCTGTTCACCTTTGTCACGGGCAACTTGCATGATGCTCACAGGAACACCCATGCACAGCTCAGAAAACAGTGGTCTACCTGCTGTGCAAAGGCAGAGTCATCCTGGGCACTGGAACTAGAGCACTGGCATGTGCCATTATGTTGTATTGACATAAAGAAGCAGACCAACCTGATGGAGGGCAAAACAATGGGCTTTCACCAGCTCATAAAACTTCCTCCACACTCCTGATGGTGGGCAAAACAATGGGCTTTCACCAGCTCATAAAACTTTCTCCACACTCCATGAGTGTTCCATGCAGTGGTCCAGAGCCAACTTGGACCTCTCTTTCAGAGAGCCACCCATCATTTTTGCAGAGCTTGCCCTCTGCCAGCAGGTGAATCATGCTGGGTCCCACCCCCATGCTCAAAGCACCCCACATTACCAGTTGCAATGGGACTTGTGGTGTTATCCAGGCACATCCCAACCTGCCATGTGATGACACAGAAATGGCTGGATAAAAATTGCGCTTGGACCTCCACTTCTCTGACCCAGGATGAGTGGCAAAATGGTTAGCCCCTTGCTTCAGAGACAGGGTGATCTTGGACTTGTCACTTAGTGTATCCTATCCACTTCAGTAGTTCTCTCATGAGTGGACCAGGGATATGTCTTCTGATCATAAGTCTAATCCAGTGGTGCTGAGTACTGGGAGAGTCCTCCAGGACTCCTTGCTCACAAAGAGATGAGAGACCCTGAGGTTTACCCCGGACTCATGGATGCATCTGTGTATATTTTCCTGGATGCAAGACAACATTGAGGGGGGTTCACCACTTAAACTTCCAATTGCCTTTGTGCTGCTTGCCTTTCTCCTCATATGCCCCTCCTCTCCCAGTAGCCTGTAGGGAGTGTTCCCCTGTGATGGCACCACAGCCATCCCTAGCCTGCCAAACTCTCTTTCCTGGAGCGCTGATTCTCAGCAAAGTTGCATTTGCGGTGCCAGGAACTTTCAACATCCACTTCAAAAAATCTCTCCAGTGCTTTTATGATGGAGAGATGTTGTCCCATGTGCTATATTTCCAGGACAGGAAGTGGCTATCCATTGGGAAGAGAGATGGCACAGGCACATCTTTTTTCTCAGTCTGTGCCATGGAGTGATGTAACATGATTGCAATCATGGTTGCAACCCAGAGCAAGACAAAGCTGTAATTGCCAGTGGAAGGGCTCCAGTGGGAGCAGATTGCATTAGCACAACACTGTAGAAATGACAAGATCATGGACTGCCATTCTATAATGTTACAGGTAACCTCACCATGACATCTCGTTCACAAATTTATCATTTTATGGCATAAAACCACCTAGTTCTTCTGCCCCTGTATTTCCAGCAGGGAAGTGCTCACACAGCTTCATTCCCCTGGGGGTTAGAAACCACTCTGTTTTCCAGCCAAAATTTAGACACTGGATTTGGATGCTTTGGCAGTGTTGGGAAAGGTCGTGAGGCTTTCCAACTGGGTGTTACCTCTAAAGGCAAGGCCGAGTGTTTTGCTTAGCTTTCAGGCACTTAAGAGAGTAAGCAATGCCACCTACTGGCACCAAAATGGAAGATTTAACTACTCCAGTGGGTTGGTGCGATGGAAAGATCATAAAGAAGGCTGTCAGTGTTCTTCAGATGGTCTTTTGCAGCTGAAAGCGAGGCGGAGGCAAACAGGAGCTTCTCTCCTCACAAGTGTTGCTCGGTTAAGCTCGGTAGGAAATATTTAGCAGTTGAGTCACTTGCTTTCACCATTTGAGAATGAATAATGAGTAAAGTAGCAACTAGACCTGGTGTTGATGTTCAGCCTGCATGCCAAAGCAGCCCCTGAACTTCCCCAAGAGGTGAACATGCAATAATTAAGTGAAATTACACCCTTGTCTAGCAGTATCTGTGGGTAAGTGCAAACTGGGTGTAGGAAAAGCCTCTGAGGAAGTAAAGAGTCTCATGCAGCTTCAGGGTCTAAGGGATCAGGACTTCATTTCAGAAGGAGAAGTCATAAATGGAAATGTAAGGCTATGTCTCAAGCACTGAATGGTTTAGTGAATAGCTGAGTAATTCCACTCTCATAATAACACGGATGCAGAAACATTTGCAAATAATAGGCTTAAATCACATGAAGAGAAACCAACAAAGCCTGTAAGTAAACTACAGGTTACTCTTGAGGCAACTGCCACTGTTTGTGTTGGTTCCCCAACCTGCCTCCAGAGGTCAAGTGCACTGAGGTAAGCACTTCTGCAAGAGTTAATGCATCAGTGAAGAACATTTCCAAGCTGTTGATTATTTCCCAGTCCTGCTCCCTCTGAAGTCATGAGAGGATTGTAAGATGCCACAGCAGGCACCTGCAAAGTCTCCTCCTGTTCTGAAGGAGAATACACTAAACCTCCAAGGAGCAGGAGATGCAAAACCCTGAGAGACCACTGCCAGGAGCCAAGCCAGAGAAGGTCAGCTGTGCCCCTTGGTAGGGAAAAGGATGCCTGTACTGTCAGGGCTGGGACAGCTACCTACTTTGCCTTCAGCAGCAGCCATCCTGCCTTTCCCTGACCCTGTAAAGGGTAGCTCCGACCATTTTGTCAGACCCTGTTCTTGCAAGCACAGGTGCCACCGGCACCCATGCCAGAGCCAGCCCCATGGCCCTGTCTGCACCCAGGAAGAGCTTTCCCCTTGGTTTGGCAAAAGTTTCCTTTCCCCATCCTACTTCATGCGGAGAGCAGGGATAGTAACGTTGTAGCAGGGACGGCAAAGTTGTAGCAGGGACATACGCAAAGTCAGGATGTGAGCATTGGACCAGGATGGGTCCTGCATTCCCACCTCTCATTCGTGCTCTGGCTGTGTGAAAGCACACAGATATCTGGCCAGTTTCTGATGCAAGCAAATGAGTGTCAGATCTACAAAGGGAGCTTCTTCTTTGCCTATTTCTCATCTCCCAGGAGACGCTCTTTTCTGTCTCCTTAGTTCACTATCATCACAAAGCAGGGCTTTCAGTGGGTGGATTAAAACAAGGGATATTCATGCTGCACAGCCATACCCTCTGCCTATGCCCCACGCTCAAACAGAGACAGGCAGCACCCTGCTGTTTGCAAACATCCAAGGCAGCTGGAGAGAGACAGGGTAAGGGGCTACAGTGACCCCAGGGCTGTGACCAGACTGCTGCAGAGGTGAACACGGAGCACAGCAGTGCCTGGACTCAAGTGTCTTAGAGTTTTTTTCCAACCTTAGTGATTCCATGATTCTTTGCCAGCTTCCAAGAGGACATGCCTGCACTTGCCCCTCTCAGTCAGAGGCTCATCAGCATTGGCCACAGCCAGAGTTCCTTAATCCCAACAATCTCTTTGGGTGGCCACCATTCTGCCAGTGCCTCCAGGTCCCACTGCCTTCTGTTGCTGTCACCAATGGGGTGACATTGTCAGGGTTGTCTGGAGTGTCTGGGCTAAGGCAAAAACAGTGATGTACTTCCACCACTAGATACAGGGTCTTCCTTCCAAGAGGTTTCCATATGGTGAGCACTGAATGGCGCTGCTGGTAAAACCTACAATCATAAATCTTGTGTTGGCTCCCCTCCCTCATACCCTCCTTGCCCCAGTTTTGTGGGCTGGCCAATTGGACAGCTGGAGAAATCAGTGGAAGTGCTGCTAGGTCCTTGGAAAATCCTTCCTGTTGAATTTTAGACAGCCATATAGCAGAACCAGCCCTATGGCATCTTGCTAATGGCTGCTGGCACCCACATGTAGCAGGACAAACACCAAGGTGTTTCAAGCAGCAGCTCAGGAACACATACAGCAAAATAAAGCACTGAGCAGCGACAATGAGGTGGTACCATGGAGGCAAAGCAGAGCAGTGTGTGGTGCATGAGACCCTACCAGCTGCTGTCAGTTCTTGCAGCCAGTGAGCATCTGGCTGTCGCTGGACATTCTGACCCCTTTCCTGAAAAACTGATGATGGAACTAAAACACCAGTAGTTCATATTACAGGTTTTCTTCTTTCAGTACCCTCTTTGGACCCTGACCTGTGTTTCTTTCATAATTAGTACACAAGCTGTGAAGTAAAAATGGTCCCAAAAAACAACAGAGAAGTACTGATAGACCCCTGTGACTAAACAGACAGAGTAAAACACATGAGGTCACACCAGTTCACACAGTGGAGGGTCTTCATATTGTACTATAGCTACAATGTAACAAACTGAACACTCAGATAAATGCATACAGATAATTTGCCCTTGCTGTTGAATTCCCTGCCCAGCCTCTTGTTAATATTTTGTGATAACAGAGCCTGCACAAGTTAATAAATTAGAAGAGATTACAATTAATTGCTGTTTAAATGGCTGAGATTGAAGACGTCTCTATAGAAGCATTCACCTTCTCCCCTGACACTTGTCCCTGAAATAATTAGCTGCAAAGGGAAGAAAAAAATTAACAAGCAAACAAAAAAAGCCATATAATCAGGCATGTCCTCTTGGAAGCTGGCAAAGAATCACGGAATCATTAAGGCTGGAAAAAGTCACAGCTTTGCTAAGATGGCTTTATTTCACACCAGATTTGGTTCAAGTGCATTTAGGCACAGGCTCAGTACAGCTTTATCCTTGGGAGGGCTAAAATTGCATGGAAGCCAAAGGAGTTGAAATCACCCAGAATCAGTGCAGCTAAAACATAGTAATAAATTATTTCATCCATGACAGAAAGCAGATTTAGGCAGTGGTTTAGAAGAGATTGGTTCATTTTCCTCCTCTGTCACATCATTTCCTGCGTGGTCTAACACTCCTGGACATAATAGGATGTGTACCTCATAGCCTAGTTGTTTTAATGCTATTTCAAGTGCATTGGTGGTGCAGATTGAACCATGCTCAGAGGTACTGCTTCTTTCCAGGTCCAGTAACACCTTCCCAAGAGATGGGCAGGGCATCTGACTACAGTACTGTCCTAAGTCACCTAAACCTAAACAAAATCCATGTCATACAGAGATCGTAGGTTTTTGCATACTGTCAGGATGAGAAACAAGGTAGCACTGCACAGGAGGAACCTCAGACTAAGATATTCATGAGCAATAGAGACAGTATTACACCTGAGAAAGCACCAACAGGTCTCCCTGAATGGAGGGGTAAGAGAAGCAGGTGCTTCTCATCCAGCCTTTACAAACAGCCAAGCACAGGCTCATACTGATTGTTTCACCACCACGTATTTTTCATGAATTTGGAAGAAGGTTTCAGTTATGATGCAAGAACAAGATCTGCATACCTGAGTTCTTTGGGAAAAACAGGGAATTATTAGTTCAACATGGTGCCAGCAGAAATAATATTACCCATATATTTTCGTAGCTGAGAGTAAGAAGAAGCTCAGGGTCACCCACTCAGCACAAATTAATCCAGAAACCACTGTGGAGCCCAGAAAAAATGCTGTGTTCTGTTCTGACTATCAGCACCAACTGTTAGGAGCAGTGACTCTGTGAAGTCTCTGCAGAGAGGCAAGGGGCAGGACAGGAAGTGTGATTGTGTCTCTGCACCCCGTGTGAAGGAAACCAAAGGCTTAATACTGTGTCTTAGAACACTGTCCTTTTATGCCCATGAGCAGGGACACTGAGAAAACTAGAATGGGCTAGAATCAGACCAGATGCCTGGTACTGAGAGGTGAGAGCTCAATCTGTTTAGCTCTTCAAGAAATAATTAAACAGACCATGACTGTAGTGCAAAAGCACCTCTGCGGGAGAGAAAATTCTGGATCCTGACAGGCTGTTGAATCAAGTAGAGAAAGGTAAAATGGGAACCAATGGCTGGAAATTGAAGTCAGATGTTTACAATGGGTTTAGAAATATTTGTAAAATTAAGGAGGAATTAACCATTTGTGGGAGGTAGCAAGGGCAGCATATTTAGATCTCTTCTGTGAGAGCAAAGCTTGGCTTATCCATTGTACTGACATGCACACTATTGTGGCAATGCAGGCAGTGTAGAGCAGGGCTAAATGGTATCATAGCACCTTTATTGTACCTTTCTCACCTTTGATTTCCTTCACATTATGCACCACAGGAGGTGAGTGAGGCTGGGCTGTTCAGTAGCACCATTACCAGCAAGCCACTGTTTGGACACTACAGCCCACTGGAGGACTCTTCAGTTATACCATGCTGTCTTCCTTAGGGGAATATTTGGTTTTCCCTTCTCTCCTCCTTTTTTAGAGGGAAAGAATACCTCCTGAAGCCCTGGAATCTTACCCATGTTTTTTTCCTCATGGCTCTTGCTATGCTTTCCACACTTCTGCTCTTAGGAGAGCAAACCTCCGTTCCCAGTTCAGCCCTAACAAGTGAGATAACACCTTCAGTTAATTTACATCCAAGTGAGCATTTTTCAGAGTAAAGAATAAAGGTCTTACTGTGCAAAATGGCTCCTGTGGCAGCACTAATCAATAGTTGCTTGATGGATTGCCTGCCAGGAGTCTCTCAGGCACATCATTTCAGCTGCTAGACTTTCTGCTTGCTCACTGCTTAACAAAATAAATAGAGATGAATCATGGTGTTTAACATAAAGTTCCATCTCAGAATCAGAGCTGTTTAAAATGCACAGTGGTTTGCCCCACTTCATCCTTCCTTTCCCTTTACTCAGGAAGAATGTTAAGTCCTGGCTTTTCTGGAACAGGCACAAAGCTTGAATGATGACTTCTTTGCCAAAGACTGCCTTTTCTTCAGCAATCAGTGATTGCATTCCCAATACAGCATTCCATTCCTCGTGGCCCCCTAAAGCGGGAGCCATTTGGAGAGGAAAGAATGGAGATGTATGCCTGTGTGGCTGACGGGAGGCTGATATTTCACATATGGCTTTCTTAGCTGCTGTGATGCAATGCACAAACTGTTCCCTCTGCTCCTGCACCCATTGTGCTACTAATCTGTGTGAAAGCTCCCACCACTGAACTGTCCCCACGTGCAACTGCATCAGATTTGAAACTACAAGAAGCGACAAGGAGCCAGGTTTCTCAGAAGCAGTTGACTTCTCAGTAATAATAAATAAGTGTTTGGCTCTCCAGAAGTTCATATTTCTATTCAGAAACACAGTTTGTTGCTGATTTTTTTTTTTAATCTGACTTTTAAATGGGTAACGCTTTTCTTGAAACCCAATACGCCTACAGCCCACTAATAGCCTCAGAAAGGGTGAATAATCATAGCAGCAACTTTTTTTTTTGCCCAAAGAGGAACATCAAGCTCCATCTAGCAAGTTCTGCCCCCTCTCTTATCTTGCCAACCCCATCAACACCCTGTGGCACAACTCGATCAGGTGGGAAGCTTCAAGTGATGCAGGATGCATACTCAGGCTCTGAGTAATGACTCATGACTCGCCAACACTGACACCAGCAAAACATCTAGAGGCCAAGGCTTGGGGCAAGGGATGGAGATGACAGTGTTTCTCCCATGCACCTCCTGCTTGACCTTGCCCCCTGCACCCTCTGTAAGCCTCCCTGTTCCCTGTTCCCTTGTCCTCTGAAAGCCAGAGGACCTCTGTCAGGCTACTCTGACCCAGACTTCTTCACAGCACTGAGTTTTGGTTTTCCCTGCTTCTCAGCCCTTCAGCCCATTCTGGTGGCAGACTTCCCTTGCCACTCTCCCAGAGCACCACCGTCCCCAGAACTGTGACAGGGGGTTTTGCATGCAGACAGGACATTTTCAGCTCTGCTCTGGCACATTTAGGGTGCTCCCGCCTTTTCCCCTCCCTCCCCAGGAGCATCCATGGCTGCAGCCACCAATCCTTTCATCCCTGCCTTGCCAGACAGGCCCATTCAGCCACCTAGAAGGCAGGTGAGCTCTTCCTCTACCTCTGGGGAGCATTTCTCACTGCTGCTGTGACCCCTCTGACTCCTCCAGCAGCACTGGCAGAGCAGCACAGGCCTGGCAGGAGACCTGCCCAGCTGAGTGTGGGGGAGATTTCCCCACCTTATGCAGCTCAGGGCAGCTGAGAGGGTGCCACTAGTGGGAGAGCTAACAGGGACCGTCAGGAAGGATGTACCCCAATAATCTGGGCTCAGATGAGAGCAGACATCTGAGCAAGAGAGCCTTGCAGCTGTGCACTGACAGACAGTGCAGGTAGCAAGGAAATCCACAGGCAAACAGTGAGGAGTGAGTTTGGCAGCAAAGAGGTGCTGCACCCTGTTGCAGCTCAGGGGTTTGGGGCAGAGCACTACATGTGGCTTGCTGTGGGGCAGCCAGAAGCACACAGGACCTGGACATTCCTGGGGGCATTCATGCTTAGAGCTGGGGGCAATGGCATTTTGGAAAGTCAGAGGAAAAATCTGACTTGGAAAACATAGCTCAGGTCCATGGAGGAACAAGAGGGACTTTCAGCTTGAAAGCTTTCCCCCTGTACCCCCACATCACCATCCTCCACTCTCAAGAGAGGCAGTCCAGGGATTCACATAGAAAGCCAGTAAGAGTGTAGCACTGGGAGATATCAGAACACCACATTTTCATCCTGCTGGATGGAGTTTGTGTGTTGGTTTTCACAGTGCTACAAATACCTTGTGGCTACATGGTATATGCACAGCACAGCAAACATGGCACCTTTTTTTTCAAGTGAAAAGCAGTTTACCTAGGCACAAGATGGGTCCTTTGAAGTCTTTCCATCAGGGCTTTCTGAGCACAAATGTGTGGGAACTACAGGGTGACATTTTCTGGAGAACCCTTTGCAAAAGCTGAGACTCAGCACTCATCACACATCACACTAAAGCACACAGCAAAGTCAGTCAACCCATTTGTTGTCATCATGTGGTACCAGCTTAGTGCCACAAATAATAACCCTGTCCAGTGCTTTGCAGACTGAGCGGTGCTGGCTCTAGCACATTATCAACAAGGTCATTTCTAGCCTTAAAATCAGGGATTATTTCTTATTTGCATCACTTCTAGCCTTAAAATCAGGGATTATTTCTTATTTGCATCACCCAAGGAAAAAATCTTGCCTTCAAAATACTTTGTTACAGTTTTGGTAAATCCTTCAGTTTCCAGTATCCTTGTCCCTTTTCTTCAGCTTAGTTGTAATCTGATATATCCACATATAATATTTTCTGTGTATAATATAATTTTCTATGTATAATTCTTTAAATTATACATAAAGAATTAAAAAACAAACAGAGAAGAAATTGAATATTTCATATTAAAACTGAATGTTTTATGATTACTTCTAGAGTGAAATTAATAAGGAGACGTGGCCAGTGCTGTATAATTTATGCTGTGCAATTTATGCTGTGCTTAAGCAAGAAAACAGGGGCCAGGGCTTAACTTTGTCTGAAGTTGTGCTTTCCTTTTCTCACCTGGAAGAATGGAAGCCACTGCTAGGGCAGAGTTAACCTCCACCTTTAATCAAAGCAGCTCCTATTTTTGTTTATTGTTAGTAAAAACAGCTTTAAGAACAGTTAACAGTAACAGTCATCTGATCATGGGCAAATGACCACAGTGTGCCTGTTTCTTGTCTTTGTTTATCTGTCTTTCCTAATTATTTTGTCTACTAATCTTCATGCTCTGCAGCAAGCCAGTGCGTCCTGACCCTATTAACATTTAATGGCAAAATGTCCAATAAACTTCTCACTCCTGAATTTCAGCTTGGGTATAAACCTTTGGAACAAATCCACAGCCTGGAGGTGTGGGAGGCCAACACGTTGCTTAGCAGAGCACAACTCTGAACTCAGGTAATGACTGTAGCACAGGTCACGACAAATACATTTGTCCAGTTCTGCTGCTTGGTCTGAAAGTCAGCTCTGCACAGAGCTAAGAGAGCAGCACGTATGCCAGAGGTGTTAGTCAGAATTGCAGAGGTTCAGCCAGTTGCAAAGTCTTCCCTGATGACAATTCATAACTAAACAGAGAGCAATAATGAAGGATAAGACCAAGAAGGGATGATCTTCACGAAGGAGGTGAAGCTGTCAAAGTACTGGGGGCAGCTAGAAAAGGACTTTGACACAAAGTCATTCATTACCTTTTCTGGGAGAGGTGAATTCACCTTCCATATGTGCTCACAAATTTACTTAGGTTTTATGTGCTTCATTTTCTGCCTAGGGGACATTAGATCAGGGAGAAGATACAAAATGATGTGGTCAGTTAGAGCAACAATAAAAGCACTAAGGGGCACAGATAAGCAAAGGATGACATACTCCAATGACACAACTGCTACAAGTAATACCAGCAGTCAGAAGAGAAACTGCAATAACCATAACAGCATTACACTATTCAAGGTGAAACAGTGCAAGGGCCACAGAAAATCACCACACCTCAAGGCGTACCTGCTGAGGAAATATGGAATAAAACTTGTACTTCAACAAGTGGTACCTGAATTGACAAGGAGGGGCATGGTGGGTTTTTTTCTCCCTTCTTATTTCAATGTCCTTTAGCAAAATCAGGGTTCCCCAGAGTGGAAAGACAAACCTGAAAATCCAATTACATTGGGGTGGATTTGGATTTCTTCATCTTTTTGAAGCCATTTAGATGAGAGATAGATCAAACAAATTTACAGGAGAAGTTTTCTAGGTTTGGCATCCCAGTGAATCTACAGTTTGTTGCCCAAAATGCTCAGTTCTCAGCTGATGTCCTCTGACTTTAGCACCTGAGTGATCTTTCCTTGGACTTGCGGGAGGTGGGGTCAGTTGCCTCCACTGTGATTTCAGTAGCCAGAATTTTTCAAGCCAAACTCCTTAATGCTTGAATCAAGTGGATATTTAAACTCCTCAAATTCGAGGGATTGGCCTTGGTGAGTCAGAGGGAAGAGACTGCTCCTTTGATGGATCACATCGATGACTCAAAGCCAAGTACACATTTGAACAAGTTAAACTGTCCCCAGGGCTCATAAAATACCGTGCCAGGTGTTTTGCATTAAAGTCGTGCCAGTCTCTGAAAGCCAAGCAGTTCGCAAACTGTAAGGACTAATATTTATTGCAATTGAATGTGCATGGCCAAAGCCCCTGTTCTGTAGAGTTTGCAGTTTAAATAGCATAGGCAGAACTGGCAGGCACAGTTCTGGCAGCTTAGTCTGCCCTTGGGGAAGCTGAGGGTGAAAGCTCCTGGGCACAGAGGCAGACCACGGTGTAGGTGTGGTGTGAGAACCTCAGTCCCCGGGTAGCTCCTGCCAGGAGAACCAGACCCTTGCCTGTAATCCCGAGAAGCTGAGCCCCAGACTGCATGGCCAGTACACATGAGCCCCCGCAGGACTTGTGCAGCTCCCGGTGCTTGGCAAGGAGGCCCTGTCAGTCAGGCTGCACACTGAAGTAAACATCAAGACACATCTGATGAATCACAAGTGCAGCAAGAGCCCAGAGGGCTGCAAAATACCTCTAGAGACTTGTTTGTGCCAGATCTCTTAGAAAGTTCAAGAGGAATCAGCTAAAGATGTGAATCAAATTGCTGTGGGATTTAAAAAGGAGATTGAGCTTGTATGTCCGTATTTTAAAATGGGAATCATCTTGTCTTGCTCTGGAAGCTAGACTGCATGGAGGCCACCCTGCCTCTGAATTGGGATGTCCACACCACTGTTCAGTGCAGTGCAGCTCACCCATTTTAAAAGCAGGGCTACATCGCTTCAGGGGTAGCTACCCAGTCAAACCCTTTGAGGTGGCATCAACTCCCCCGTGGGAGTGGGGTGACCTTGAGTCACATTGGAGCTCAGCCAGTATGTTCATGAAAATAGTCTCCAGTCAATGCGTGCTGTGGCTCCGGGGGTTGGTCAACTCACTTTCCTGACTGTGTGTTGTCAAGCCCTAAGAGAAACATAAGTGAACAAGCAAGTCAATGTAAATCAAGGGTGCCCTCCATGATAGGCAGACACGTATCCTGGGAATGATGGTCTCCAGTCTTCACACACAAGGCAGTGGAAATGCTACAGCTGCAAGATCAAAGCAGCAGATTGACTACAAAGCTGATGTCTCCAACTCCCCAACTCCAGTGCTTATCAGCTGGAGGGAGCCCAGTGCCCCAGGCTGGAAAAGGGCAGCACAGCTCACTGAAGTAAGGCCATACCCCTCAGAGCAGCTGTCACAGATGGAGATCCCAGGAAGGCTGAAGCTGGACCAGAAGCATGTGTTTTGCTCTCTGACTGGGTTCTTCGCAGGTTTCCCATCCACCTGCAAAAATTCCCTTTATTTTGCTGTAGCCCAACGTTTTGGTGTCTCGACTACCTTCACTGCACTCAGAGGGTTATGTGCTCACCTGCAGGGGAACAAGGAGCTAGGGGTTATGTACCACGAGCAGCTGCCTCTGTGGCTTCACACTTTTTATCAGTTCCCAAAGCTGGATGTTCAGACCCCAAAACAGATCCAGTGAGGGATGGCCAGAAAACCAGCCTGCAAGGAGTCTGGAGAGAAAAAGAAAGCAGCAGCAAAGGAAAATGGAGCTCTCCGAGGTTTCAATGTACCAGGTCCCCATCATCTGCCTACATTTTTTACCCACACACCATTTAATCAGCGTGCCAGGGAGCCTGGCTCCCTGCCAGTGGGAATGCAGATTCCGACAATTTGTCTAAAGTGCAGTCAGAAATTGCAGCTAAAGAGAAAGAGCACTTCATTTTTTAATTTTGTGTGTGTGTGTGTGTGTGTGTGTGAGTGTGTGTGAGTGTGTGTGTGTATGTATGGGCTTTTTTTACCCCCACGAAACAATTACAACTTCTAACTGCCGCCCACACCTCAGTTGCCTAAGAAACGCAGCGTGGGTATGGCTGTGGTAACAGGACTTGGGTTTTACACCATGCTTGCTATCATTGGCTGGCTGCGAGGCCCCCACAGAACCGTCCCAGCAGCCAGACACAGAAATCATTCCTGCCCCAGGCACAGACCACTGCAAATTCCTTCCACAGGTGAGCATCTCTTTGGGAGAAGCCAAGGGATGTGGTAGTTGGTGTCTTTATTACTCAGCCAAGTATGCTGCTAATGGCATTGGCTCCATCCATCCCAGTATCAGTACTTGTGCTTATGGGGTGCCCACCACAGTTCAGGCCAGGATGGGACGGGAGGAAATGGGGCAAGAAGCAGTGTGCACCACGAGCTGGGTATCACATAATGCACTTCTGACTGGGCAGGAGCATTTTCCACACCCACCCTCACAGCAGCATCCCCGTCATCGCCTTGTTTAAAGCCATTTCTCCTCCAAGGACAGGGAATATGTCCATCCTGAAGACTGCACCCCTGACAAGTGTTCAGTGACACGTCTTGGTTAACGAGTCCCAGCTGTAACTGCCTTGAAAAGAGAATATCTGCTCTTTTCACACTGGACATTTGGGCAGAGAGGAGAAGGTCACTCAAGCTGACTAAAAATAGTCACCTTCCAAAATGCTGACAGAGCATATCTGCACTGCACTTCTGAGTGAGGCAGATCAGAAAGATGATTTCTGGCTGAACAAACACATTTTCTTGGGGGAGAAGAAAACAAAAAATACCCACCCACCCAAATCACATATTTTGAAGAATCTCAGTATAGTGGTGATGGAAAATGGGATTCAGCTTGGTTTTGGGTTTTCTTACTGTCCTTTCCTCAAAGACACTCCCCACCCTGCAGACAGTGCACACAGATCCACAGATGCTGCCAGCTTCTAAGCTACAAAGCCCAGGAAGGAATATTTACCTTGGCTAGCTCTGAGCAGTTCTCCCTGAAGGTCAGCACACAGCATGCTGTCCTGACCTCATGGCAGCCCCAAGTGTTCAAAATGCCTCTGCAAACAGTGGGGGTATGAGAACTTTTCACGAAAAGAGCACTCTGATAAAGGGAGGGGTTAGGTAACCTTCACAAGAGGCTGCTCCTTTCCTATTAATGGATTGTCATTTCCAATGATCACTGGATCTGTGTACTGTTCGGTTGCCTCCCATGCTTTTTATTTAGTCTTGTTCAGTTTTTGTCTTGTCTCTGGCCTTCAAACATTTCCTGGTCACTCTCCCCTTGGGCAAATCATCCTTGCAATCATCTTTTCCACAGGGTTTTCAGTCTTCAATGCTATATTCTGCTTTCTTTTCTGCAGAATTCTAGCCATCTGTACAGTACATTTCACTTACATTTCAAGACTGTCAGTAAAGGCCCTTCAGTACCTTTACACATGCAGACAAGTAGTGTTGTTAGTTGTGAAAACACAATGCTTGTGCATTATAAAATCTGTCCCTGAGATTTTAATTCACAGACCTTGCTTTCCCAACATGTCCTCTTTACTGTGTTTGTATTCTCAAGACTCATCCTATTTAGCTTGTGGCTTGTGGTCCCTGGTATAATTCAAATATTTACAAATATTCCTACAAACATCCTTGCAGTGCTCGAAGTCATTCAATGTGTTGTGGCTGAACCAAGTTAAGACTGGGTAGGAACCAGTCCTTCCCCCAGTGTAACTGCTATTTCAGGAAGCAACTCCCTCCTTTTAGATTGCAAGACCAAGATGTAACTGATAGAAGCAAATTACAGACTTTAGTAATTAAGCAACACGTTATTAAGGAAATGGTCAATCTATTAAGTAATCAATATACTAATTATTAAATAAACACACCACTGTTGCTAATCTGCAATTATACTGTTTTCCACCCCATTACACACAATTATAAAGCTGTTAATTTCACACTCCTAAATCTTATGAATCACATACATCAACTAGTCACTCACAAATTCATCACCTTCTCTGCTCTACATGACCTATCACCATGGTGGAAATCTACTCCTTTGCAGCCCACCCTCTCACAGCAAGTTTTTCAGACAGTGCTGACGGAAAGCCAGATGGGGAGTCCTGACAGCTCAGGTTGCAAATCAGTGATGCATCTGTAAGCATCTGCACTCCTCCTTCCAGAAGGTTCCCCTGTCCTTTGTTCCTTACCTCATTTTATGCCTTATTCATCACTGTTTCTATTTCCTGAAACAACCTTTTTGCCACTGTTGTGCCTCCCTTTCCCTGCCCAAGTTCCTCCCTAAGGCATGACACATCCATTGTTAGTTTATCTCACTGGCCAGATTCAGCAAAATCTGCACCAAAGTCTGGGGTTCCCAAAGTTGTTATCAGGGCAATCTCAGCTTTATAAAATATTACTGATACACCCTGCCCGGGTATAGGGGACCAAAACCTCCCAGATCTCCAGTTCATAATAGCATTACCTTACCCTATGCATTCTCCGAGGCAAATAAGTCTACTTAGCCTTGATTCCTCCACCTAGTTAAGCTCCTTCTCTTTGCATCTTATTGTGAAGAGAAGACCAGCAAAACAAAGACTCACATCATTTGTGTACTGATCCACCCAAAAACTAGCTGTGGAATGGGACCAGAAGAGATGTCCCAAAGTGAACATGACCATGACACAGTAAACCTGGCAAGCTGGCTAGATATTGTGTATCCAGAAAAAGGATGGTCCTTTTTCTGGGAGAAATAGTTAGCACAGTGGCTGACATAATTTCTTTTGGAAAACATCAACTTAGCAGCAAACAGGAAACAGGTGTGTGATGACCTGAAAAACGAAAACCTGGGTCATCATCATATGACACCCCAAAGCTACTGGATATTTTTGCCCTTACCTTGCTGATTAGGAGGCCGCCGCAGTACATCAGTGCTCTGATGGGTAAGAACTTTCTTGTCATTTCTAATCTAGAGATAACCCATGACAATTTCAGACCAAGTTGAGTCTTACTTTTGGGCTAAGTCACTTTCTCATGCTACATTATTTATAAATAGCCGAAAAAATTTTTGTAGCTGCTGTAGACCGTGGAGGTTTCTCCTGCATATATAAGCTAGCTCTTTCAGATTTCCTTGATAATTATATTCTGTACTTGGAAACTTGAACTGAAAGTGGACAATGAAGAGAATATAAATACGTCTGTCTTTCACTTTGCATCTGTTCTGTCATTTTGTTCTAGTTTAATGCATTGTGAGCAACGTGACGTGACTAATGATTCCAGGCAGAAAAATCACCAGAAGACACTCAGTGTTGACTTTGTCAGCTAGGAAGACAAAATAAGAAAAGATGTGGTGAGCAGCACTGACATTAACATCAGACACAGTTCAAACATTCATTTGGGCTTAGAGGAGGCATTTAATACATCTTTGTAAAATACTCCCACCCATCCTTAATACCACTTTGTTTAGTCTTTTCATAAAAGACATACTAAATCCAGGAGCATGCATGGGAATAAAAAATCTCAAGTGCTTTGAGGTAACCAGGATGGAACAGCAACGAAAAAATCTGACATCCCATGGCACAGTGTGAAAACAACCCCAAGCACGTAACTATCTTGAGCACTGAAGGTCTTGCCATTCATCTGAAGGCAACACGCTGACACTCTAGGAGGAAAAATACAAAGAAACAATCATCTCAGGAGAGTCAAACATTCACTCAAATCTTGGTAAGAAACAACATGTCTTCCTTAACACTGTCTCCAAGTACAAGCTCCTAGACCTGTTGTAAAGCTTGGGCATGCCCCACCTGCGTTGGACACATCCTCTTCATTTGCCCTTTTATTCACCCTCCACACAGTGTCTTATCTTCCCATGTTGAGCTATGTCCAACCCAACTGCAAGCACAAGGCTGTTTGCTGTGTGTTGCACAGACTGTTTCCTCTCAGTTTGCATAGCCCTAGTTTCTTAACCACTCCCATCTCTGCCTTTTTGCACTCCACCTTTTTATTCAGTGTCTGACTTTTCTGCCTTTCACGGGTCCTTGCTTCCCATCCACCAAGTCAACAGCAATTCCCAACCCCAACAGGGCCCTCAAACAAACTATCTCAGACAAATTTCAACTCCCAATCACTTCTGAGCAGCTTTTTGCCGCAGCCTCCCTCTTTCAACCCACGTGTTGGGAAACCCGGTTAATTCTCTTCCTGCTGTCTCTTTACAGCAAGCAGTGGTAACTCTACAGGCTACACAGGCGGAAGGGATGTTTGCTCTTGCACACAAGTAAAAGGAGGAGAGGCATGCTCCAGCTGCCCTGGGCTCCATTGGTTACCCCAACCACAGGCCTCTTTTCATGTTTCGTTTAGTAAGGACCATTTGCTGTATATTTCTGCGGGGATGCACTGGCCTCTGCCCTGGTAGCAGCGTCCAGATCCACACTGTGCTTCTGTAAGGTAAACGATATGTTCCAGCTCAGGAAACCTTTAAACTGATGGAAGTCAGAAGGGTGCACTGGGAAGGGAAAGGACTGCACCAGCTAATTGGTCTGTAACCTCCCTGAGCAGGACAGGCAGCCGCTGTAAAACCACCATCGTGTTCTTGGTTGTAGGAAGCAACTGTCAGGGCTCAAACAAACAAACAAACAAACAAACAAAAAACCCCCATTCAACTGCAGAACATGAAATACATTTGGTTTATTTCTTTCTAAAGTTTGTACATATACATATATCATTATACATATGTGAGATCCTTCAATAGGGTTGCTTGATTTCAATGACATAAAAATTATTGGGAAGCTTGCAGGCTCTTTGTTGCCCGTAAGCAACATTTATTCCAACTTATAAAAACACAGAGGAACAGAGTTATAGTCAGGAACATGGACACGAGAGAAGTCTACTTTATATCTCACAGTTTCAATACATCAAAGGCAAATTATTTGTTTGTATACTGTAGGCTTACTTTATCAGCAATGATAAAATAGAGGAAAATATTTATATACAGTCACCTCAAGTGAAAAATAAAGCAATGTAAACTTAAATTCCAAAATATTATTTTAAATGATATAACAATATCCCCAAAAGCCCTTCTTCCAAGGGGAAGAGGACTGATTAAGTGCCTTCATTTACCAGGAAATGATCATTCTAGTACCAGATATATGAAGCAGAATAAGGGAGGGCATCCTGTGATACCTGTAGAAAAGAGTGACAACTCTGCTTCAGGAAAGCATCTCTGTGTAAGCAAGTATACGTTTGAGTCCTTATGGACATCAGCAGCACATGGAAACATCTCCCATGAACCAGGGCTTGACTTAAGTCTGCACAGCTCTGACTCTGACATCCAAGTATGCTTTTCTGGCCATGCATGTTCCCAGGGACAAAAAAGGGTGTCCTGGTGGTAGGACAACATCAAACCTGAGATGATGACCTCCCCAAGAGTCAGAGCAGCAAGTTCCAGGCTGCTGGAAAAGATTTAGTGGTTACCTCAATGCTGCTTCACAGCAGACCAAGAGGTTACCACAAAGCAGTGAGACTGGGACTGCGTCTCTAGTGTGTTGAATGAAAAACACTCCAGCAATTCAGTGACAAGAGTAAACTGAGTTCAAGGTTATCAGAAAGAAGGTTCCAACACTTTGCAAAAGGGATAGGAGGGTTCCAACACTTTGCAAAAGGGATAGGAGCCCACCCAGAGGAAAGGTCTTGCAAGGACTGCTGGCAGGCCCTGTAAGTTTGGTTCTGCACAAAAGAGATGTATAGGGTGTATGTACAGGCATGTGCAAAACCTTTTTCTGTACTACCACTGCCAAGAGTTATGCTTCCCATATGGCTACCATGCAACACTGACTGAAAATTCAATCCTCTTTCTTAGCCTAAGAGAAAGCAACACTGCAACAGCCCAGGTGGAAGTAAATAATGCTTCTTAACTGCAATTCTGAGAGCAACAGTGCTCACCCACATCTTCCCACTACGTCACCATGGGAGGCAGGAAACCCAAGGAAGAAGCTCATTGCCCGAAAAAGAATTACAGGACTACAGCTTGCCCAAAGCAAGGTGATGGGGATGTCCCCTTTCATACCATTCTGAGCTGCAGTTCACTCGTGTCTCAGTTCTGCAAGACACAATTGCTCTGGCCGTGGTCCAGTGAACTGCAAAGGCATAGTTTCACTGAAGTTGCTCAAGTGCTTCAAACTAACTGCGTGTGAAAGAGTTTTATGACTCCAGGTAAGAATCACACCCTCAAGCTTTGCTCTATATTATGCAGATCATGCTAGTGTTGCCCTGACTAGAGCACAATAGGAAAACCCACTGGGTTTCCTTACGTCTCTTTACTCAGACCAGCAACTTGTTAAAAGGTTGTTCAAAGATCCCAAGGGAAACCTCTGGGAGGTATAAGAGATGCCCAAGATATTTCAGCCCTGCTGCTCTTCTTTTCCCTGCTGATGACCACTCTTCTGGAAATCTGTACAGTTGCAGAAAAAAAAAACCCCTCACTACTGCTGTACGGCTGTATCTGCAGGAGACATCACAGGCACCTGTCCTTCTTGGACAATTTTGGACATGATGTCCCCTTGCTGAATGTTCACAGAGCAAGGTCAACATTTTCAGAAGTAAAGCTGTGTATTAGATCCCCAGAGCATGATTTTCAGAAGTCAGCATGGATGCTCCCGGTGCAGGCATTGGCTGATACAAACAGGGAGAAAGTTAGCCTAGTTTTAAGCTAGCAGAAAATCCCACCCACTAACCCATGCTTAAGACTCTGAAATATATGCCTTTGCTTTCAACATGCAGAACAACAGGCAGCCCCTGGTGGATAACACATGGAGATCAAGGCAGCTCAAGGGATACCCTAAACCTGCGAAAGCTCTGATGACTGCTTAACCTCATTTGTGAACAACTAGAACAACAAGCATCCTAATAATGTTTGCAGCTGCTGAAGTGCTTTGACCAAAATAAGCCTCAGAAAAGAACAGCAGGCTTTGGAGTGCTGTGCCACAGAAGCCATACTATACCTATGAAATATATACACACATCTATAGGCATCACTTAAACATGTTCACCAAGGAATGTAAGCCTCAGAGTGTACCTCACGCAGAGACTAGAGATTTCAAAGTTTTCAAACTCCCAAAAAACTCTGTTCTTTTAGCCAAATTATAACCCTAGCCTTGAGTAAGAGGACATAGTTGTCTTGAATATGTACAAATTTTAAAAAAAACCAATGGCAACCCCACCCCTGTTCTCATCCAACAGGCTTTCGGAATTTGATAGCACTGAGCATGAGGTTTTCAGAAGAGTGTGAGTTAAGACTTATATTACCAGTAAAGTTTGCCCTATGCGGTGACACAGACTCAATATCACTGATCTACCTTCTCCCAGCAAGAGTCTCAGGGAGTTGGAGGATTTCGTGTCAAACAATCCTCCATGGCAGCTTGGCTGGCTGCTCTGTGGTTACACCATGCTATCCGCTAGACACGACCTCAAACCTTGCCTGCTTAAACAAAAAGTATCTTGCTGTGCTGTTCTCCTTTAGGTGAGTTACAGACAGGACCACTGCTACAGAGTGGCTACTAATTACAATAGTTTACCTCAGAGAAAAGTCCTTCCCTCATAGTTTGTAGCACTTTCAATCCATGCATTGCTAAGTGATGTATGTTTATTGGTCCAAATAAACCTCTGGCCTGCATCGCAGCTGGTTCCTGGCCCAGATTTAACAGCAGATGCCATGGGAGGTCCCTCACTCTTTAAACATTCATAATTTTTATGGAATAATTAAGTGTTCAAAGGGGGGGGGAACAGAGAACACTTTGGGCTGGCCCAAATTTGCTCCTTCTGATCACAGGAGCAAAGTCAGGAGGTGTGGCCTCTGGGAAAGCTGCTGCTTGCATTTGGTAAGGGAAGGGCTCTAATAACTAACTAAAATATAACCTCTGTGCAGCTAACAAAAGGTATGAGCAAGGGACATTGTCTCAGGCAGGGCTGAGCCTACCTCCTTACACTGCTCAACTGGATGTTGCCATCAGCAGAGCAGACAGTCCCAGATGGCATCAGGACACGTTTTCCAAGGACCTGTCCTCCTTGCTCTCATGTAAACCAGTCTTCTCACAAAGGGACTCTGGCACCCCTGGATAAGGGTGCTGCTGTCACAAGGGAGAAAAGCAGCAGGTGGTAGGGACAGTTCCTCAAGCAGCACAATCTAGAGGGAAAAGGGAGCCAGTGTTTCCAATCACCCCCAGCACTGAGGGCAATGCTCGAGCACACAGTCTCCAGCAGGTGACCAGCCATGGAGGGTGGCACTGGCTCACTTCCCTCCTACAGAATCACTGTCCTGTGCACTGCTGCTCAGCTCAGGTGGTACCATTTCTCTGACAGCTTCCTGGAGCTCAGGTCCCCACCGTGAAGCTCCAGATGAAGCAGTTCCCTATGTTACCCTGCTGGGAGAGAGGAGAGGCCAGGCATACTGATTCTATATGCGCTAAAAATATCCTCTAAAAAGCACAAGCTACTGACTAGCTCTTTTTGAAAAAGCTTCTACAGTTCATCCCTCTAGGCAGCCTAGATATCAGATGCTGGGAACACATGCTGGGGAGCAGTGGTTGTGCTCTTGTGAGAAATATGCACTTATTAACTGCCCTCTCAGAGCAGATGTGATGTCCCAGAGCCTGGGGAGAGCAATACTGGGGAAACTTTAAACAAGCATCAAGCCAAAAGACTACTTGACATAAGGTGTATATACTGCCTTTGCCTCTGCAAAGCAGACAGTGTTTCCAACAACCTGGATACTAGAAGACTCGGAATGTTGCAAGTGTTTGGTCTGAGTGTGGGAGGGGGTACTTCGCATCCCTGCAGCATAACACTAGAGGATCACAGCAGTCTAAAACTCGGTCTCACACCTCCCGGCTATAACTGTGGCTGGAAACACGGGCTACCGACAAGCAGAGTGAAAAGCTGTTCACGGGGTTATCCACTCAACGCAGCACTGCTTCAGAGCAGGTTTTCTCAATGCAAGATGGGACAGCCAAATTTTCTGGATTTCTGCAAGCATGGAAGGAAACAGACCTGTTATACAGAAGCAGCTGAGGTGCTAAGATGACAGACAGGAGCAGCTTGACAGAAAAGTAGGAGGAGCTGTCAGACTAACTGCAATAAGACCAAAATTCATTTAGGAATGGCGAATGCAGACACAGTAAGCAGTATGCCATCTGCAGAGAAAAGCCTTCACCACTTTCGAGGAGGACGTTGCCACACAATGCCTTCAAGAAGCCTGGTGATAACTGTGCCACCTTTAGCCTTCTCCACTGCCACAACCACCTCCTCACTGAATGGCCTGCTCTAATCAACCTCATTTCCCCACTGGAGAAAGGCAAAAATTTTGGCTGTTTCAAGTCAGAAGAGCAACCAGCCTTGTTACTCCAATGCACTGGAGCTGTGCAAAGTCACTGAACAGTTTCAGTCTCTGGAGGGCTGCTAGGCCAAACTCTGGCTCAAACCATGGTTGTGTCGAGCACTGCGCTCCAGGAGAGCCCCTTAACATGGACAGACTGGGAGCACGTGGGATCAGAGGGAAAGCATTAAAGCGACAAGTAGTTTACTAACCCTTAGAAAGCTTCTGGTAACCATTTACAAGTGACTGGCTACAGATGAAAAACTGCCTGAGCCGGCGTCGCAGCGGAACCGTGTTCCCCCATAGCTCCGCTGCATTAATCACTCTGCTGGCTGACTTATCCCTCTACATCAAATAAAGACACAACATAAATACTGGATTTAGAAGCTGTAGTCATGTTCACTGGTCCATGCGTGATTTATCTGCAAGATGCACACAAACACACAGCCAGTCCAGAGAGTCTCTTTCGCAGCCACTGACGATTGAAAACCACCTCAACCAGACCCCTGCGTCCTGATGACTCATGGAGGAGAGCGCGGTTTTGGCTTCAGGAGAGTACCTCACCTTCTTTGGTTGCTGAGTGGGGAGAGGGGAAGGCAATTTTCTGCTTCTCCCTCATCTCTCTGCTGCCAGGTGCAGATCTGTGAGGCCCCCTCCTGCCTCTCCTTCCTTAGCTGGGGATACAAGCTCATTCAGCCCCTCGAGGGTGAGCAACAGCAGTGCTTCAGAGTAGGGTGGGTCCCTCCAGAACCACTGTCTGCACCACAAGAAGGGGGAAGTGAGGAGCTGTTGGCCCCATCCTGCTCCCCTCTTTGCATCCCTCCTCTCAGCCTGCAGGCAGAGGCTTTGCCTGAGCAATGGCTGCATGCTGCAGCAGGGAGGCTGACAAGGAAGGATGACGCCTCCCTGCATCACTGCAAAGGCTTGCTTGCATGCACACATGCCAGTAACTCCTGCTTACACTGAGCACCACCAGGAAGCTGCAGGCTGCTCACTGAAATGCAGCTCTGGTGCATGCTGAGTCCCAGAGGAGGGCTGGAAACCAGCAGAGTATCCTTACCTGCTGTAACCAAAGCTCCTGACTCGCTGAGGTCAAGCACTGATTTCTTCTAAAGGCAAACACTTCAGCAAAGGAGGGTAGGGTGCAGGGAGAGTCTCTGCCAGACTCTCAATGCTGCCACCCAAGGAGATGCACCGCTGAAACCTCCTGAGAACCTCCACTTTATAATATCATCACGTATTACAGTACTGCTTGGTAGATGATCCTATTCCCAAGGGAGGACAGGAGCCTTTCACAACAGGATCGCATTTTTCGCTTGGCCTCCAAAATGCGCATTTTTACATGGGTGCCTGGGATGCTTAAAAATTGTAAACTAACAGAGCAAAATGGCATTAATTAAAACTTGAGCAGAACCTAAAAATTCTGGGTAAGCTAATGGGCATGCCTCAGCAGTCTCACCAAGAGTGCTCCAAGCTCAACAAAGGTTAAATGACTAAAAAATGCAGTGAAAAACTGCATTTGATAAGCCCAGATGAGACTTAAAAATATACCCTAATCCATTAACAAGTATACATGGAAATAGAGAATAAATAATTAAAAAAAAATTATTTTTGCAGTTCACTTTTTGATTTTTTCTGTTGCTTCAAATCGTCTTTTCTGCAATGACTTTGAAGAGGAATTATCCAGTTTCCGTGTCAAAGCTGGAAAATGCATTAAACAGGAGTAATTTCTTTTTGAGCTTGGCAATTTAACTGGAGTCTACAGCAACTAGAATATGTTAAAAGCCAGAGGAAAAAGAAGCCGAAAGTCACTTCTTTGCCATTTAAACCACTGCACTCCATAATAACAAGAGGTCTGCTAAGCATGTTCTAGCCTGCCTTCAAAAAGATCCTCTAGTGAACCCCACCCTGACAGTTTAGCAGGGCCCATTTACAAATCTGCACTTTTTTTGGTTTTGTTTCTCCTGCATGTGTCCTAACGTTGTGATGCAAGAGAGTGTCCTGGCTTTGGCCAGGACAGAGCTAATTTCTGCAGTAGCCAGGAGAGGGCATGGCTAGGATCAGGAGGTTATCCTATACTACCTACATCATTTTTCAGGGACGGGGGGAAGGTCACATAGTGGGAAGCGAGTGGTCAGGTATTGTCAGGCTCTGCTGGTGAACATTCACATGTGAATTGTTTGCCTCTCTTGTCTACTTTGTTATTAATATTGTTGCCTTTACTGTTAATTTTCCTATTCATTGCCGTTTCCAGTAAATTGGTCTTATATCAACCTGTGATCTTTACCTTTTTATGCCTCCAGTTCTCCTCTCCAGCCTGCTGCAAGGGGAAGGGAAGAGGGAAGTGAGCGAGTGACATGTGGTTTGTAGAGTCTCAGTGGAAACACTAAACTGGGGAATACGACTCCTAAACCACAACAGACAGGTCAAGTTTTCTTCTCCAATATGCAGTTGGCATTCCCCAAATGAATTTCTTCTTCTGTCTGTTCCATTCATTTGTTTTAAACCTCCAGAGCATGATGAGCAGCTGCAGGCATCTAGCTTTTCTTTCCCTTCCATGAGCTGTTGATCTACCACTCTTAATCAATGCAAACAATCCCTCCCAATAAGCCCTATTGTGTGTCTGTCTACACTGAGTCTCCCTACCCAACAAGCTGCACCACATCACTTTGGCTCCAGCAGCAGTAGGCATCTCTCTTCCTCAGGAGGACTGAATGTTAACTCCACCTTAGTAAGAATGCATAACTTCTGCAGCTTTTTAGCAACGCTGCCAAGGTTAGGGCCAACCTCACGACTTTCATCATGGAGTGGCCACTCCCAGTGGCAGATGCCAGGTGCACGTGTATCCCAACACCACTTATGAAAACGGTACCATACGGTTTTGCCGCCAGGCTGCAGCTGCAAGGATCAAGTTGCTCCCAAATCTCCCAGCACCTGAAAGCGCAAAATCTTTGTTACAGCCAAGAGTCAGCACAACACTGGGAAAGCTGTTGCATGGTGGTACTCAGTGGGGGAGGCAAGTCATGCGGTGTTGTATCAGGGGTTAATTACGCTGATACTTTTGGTCTGTGTTTGGCCCTGTAAAAGTTTTGTTCTTTCCCTGCCAAGTTATGAGAAAACAAGCACAGATAAAACAGGAGCTTCGCCCTTGGAGAGAGTTCTTGTATAAACTATATTTAATTGATGTTTTAAGATCGGCTGATCGTCCTCCAAGGTCGCTTGAAGGAGAGACTGAAGACTATGGGTATGAAGTAAACCCCTGGACTCATCTGGAAAAGACTCCCTCGGGTGCAGCATGCAGGCGCAGGGAAAGCCATGCATGTGCAGAAGAGATATTACCTGCATAACGGAGGGTGGGACTGAGGGCCACTGGCTGGGCAGTGCTGACCACACCTGCCTAGGCTGAGGCCACTCAATTAATTGTATAAAAGCAGATAGCTCTTTCTTGGAAGGCAGGAAGCTTCACATCAAGGACAACGCTGCCTTTTGGCAGGGACGCCTGTCAATTTGTGAACTTGCTGACTCTCCAGGGATGCAGCTTCTGCTATGGGTGATTGTGGGCACTCTAGGTCTGTAAGATAACTAACTCTATGGGCAACAGCTGGGTGACTAGGGAAGTAGTACTGAGAGCTTGTTTCTCTCCTCCTTCCTCTCTTTTGGGTTTGTTAGTTTTGTTGGCCACTTCTTGGTAATAAGTATCAGTTTTGTTGAGCTTTCAAAGGTGTCATGGTTTCAGATTTCAGCATGCTACGAACCCTCCCTAATACAGGTGTCTGTTAAGGGCCTTTTCTCTTTGATCGCTCCCAGTTCTGCCCACTGAACTGGCAGTTCAATAAGCTGGATTAATTGACTTGGACCCTTGGGAAGTCTGGCAGAACACAAATCTGCTCAGGTGGCAATTTTTTTTGATGTGTGGCCCTTTGACTACTTGGGCTGGAAACACCAGCGCATTTCTAAACAGTCCTTGCATTGATCTTGACATTTCTATATGCATTAAGACTTGCATCCATCAGGAAGGTTGTCCTGTGCCAGGCACAACAAAAATAACAGCAAGAAACAATTTTCTAATGGTCCTCAACATTACGTACCAAGGTAGTCTGCAGGAAAGGCCAGTTTGGTTGTATCACTCCACATAGGAAAAGGGTGAGTCAAAACGGGAGAGACCTGTCCAAGCTCACCCTGTCGGCCAGTATCAAACCTGAGATTAAAACCCAGGATGTTAAGTAACAGGAGAGCCAGTGCTCTCTGCAGAGCCATGATGCTGCCCAGGCAAGAGGGGCTGGGAAGCAGGAAAATAATTTCTACATCATCTTTCTGCTCTCTATGCCTGAAAACTGCTGGCCACCCCAAGGGTCTGTGGGCTTTCAGGTATGGAAAGCTCTACCCATGGTGGTGTCTCCCTGTCTTGTGCTCTCCTCTGAAAGCCTGGAGCAGGGTATGCAGGAGCTGCGAGCTGGGCTTGTTCTCTGTGGGTGGAGGGTACGATCTGACAAAGCTGAGGCTGCCTTGTGCTGTCCTCTAGTCACAGAGTAGTCAGGACAGTATCAAACCCTAGTCTGCAGCAAGGACATGTCTGTCCCCTCCTCTGGTCTGCACCAGCCTCTTCCACCCATATGTGAGCTAAAGCAGGAAAACGGAGAACTGAGGAGAATCCCTTCCTGAAGAGAAAAGACAAAGTGCTTTGTCACTATCAGAGGAACTGAAAGAAGCTCTCTGCGCACACCAACAAGGAAACTCCTGGAAGGGGAAGCAACAGGACACAATATATCATAAGGCTCTATATAGCAGCTAAGTGAGAGCGTATAGTTAAAAACTACACAGAGGCCCTTTGTTTTTAATATATAATGCTAATGGCTGACATCTACAGAAGCCTCCTCTGCAAATAAATGTAAAACCCAGAGAGTCATTCCAGCTGGGTAAACCCTAATCTCCGTGACAGCAGAGACAGTACGGGTTTGGATACTTTCCAGCCTATCCAGCTTTCCAGCCTGCAAACTCAGGAGAAGACTTCGCTTGGAAGGAAGCAAACAAATTATTCCAATGCCGTCATCCCAGCATTGCCAGAGGTTTCCAGGTTTCATTCCTTCACACTTGTGGGTCCAGCGTCAATGCAGTAACAATAAGCAACAGTGACTATATACCGTAGCACCTGCTGCTAAGTACCAGTACCATGCCCCACATTGACAGGAAACTAGTGTTCCCAGCACCCCAGGCTCTAGCCAGGCTTCTCTGCAGCTGCACAGCTTTTCTCGCAGCCACAGCTTACATTCACAGCACTGCAGCACTTGTCCAGTTATTTTTCCCACCCACCACGTAAATAAAGTGACAAGTGACTTGAGAGATGAAAGCCACATGCCGATGGGAGGAGATAAATGGGGAAGAGACAGAATATACGTCACAGCGCTCTACCCCTCCCCCAGCTCCTTTAGAAACAGAACAACATAAAAAAGTCCCGATGCTTCAATTGCTAAATGATAAATTAACAAAGCAAAGCAAAGCAGGAGCAAAGACATCTCCCACAATCTGCACAGAAACAGCAAAATATACAATAGAAAATGTCACTAACACCCCATTCAGGCAGATGCACTTATTTTTTGTGAAGGACAGGTTATTAAATGAAAAAAATTTTGACCACCGGTACTTTGCTGCATGGCTGTTCCCCTCGCTGTCATTTCCGCCCTAAGTGACCTTCTGCTTGATGCTGGGTGTTTCTGGCCTGTAGTCCTTCCTCTCCGAGACGTTGCGTTTCACCTTGGCACTGACTGGAGACTCCTGATTCAAAGAAGGACTTGAGTGGGATTTCTTCAGTCCTGGCGCATCGTTCTCTCCTCCACTCAGCAGCTCCTTCACTCCTTCTTTCAGGAGGCTGACATAAATCTCATAGCGATTTTTCTGGGAAACGAAAAGAAAGGCCCAAATCAGTCTGGGAGAAATTCTGCAAGAGCACTTGAGAGACGGTCTGGGTAACTTAATGGCTTCTGCCGGCCTTGGAAGCCAGCAGCCTAATACGGACGCGAACAATGGTGCCTGATGTGGACATGAAAAATAGTGGCTAATGTAAATTAAACTGTACAAGAAGGATTTCAGGCAGACTGAGAGCCCCAGGGTGCTGTGCAATTAGAGGCACTCAGTTCTGCAGCACACGAATTCCGACGTTCTGCCGAGCGGCGGCTCGCGGCGAGCTGGAGCGCACAGTGATTTCCACGTAACACCACCAAGGGAAAGCTTGCTGACCTCAGTCACACTGAGGCATATCCTGTGCTCAGGCATACTGAGATGCCATGTGTCCCATCCAGGCATGGAAATAAAGTGCAGTAAACTAAGGGATAGCAGAAGTCCTGCTCTGGTTGTCTACAGCTCCACCCTGCAACTCTTCACTCCCACCAGCAGGTCCCGCGTTTCCTGCTTTTTGTGTGACTGCTTTTCCTGCTTTTCTTACCCACGAGGGAGAAACCAAAGCAGGGTCCCACTAAGTTCAGACAGTATCAGCTTGGCCACCACTAGGCCCTTGAGAGGATCTTCTGCAGGGTCAGACCTTGACAAAAAGGAGCAGATGAGAGGGCTATGACAGCAGCATGGCACGTTCCCCTGCCAGGGTCACTCACAGGGAATGATGAAGGTTGCTCACTGCCCAGACCCTTGTATTTTTCAAATGGAAAAAGTTCCCTTTACTGTGTGCCATCCCCACTTGTTCTATTCCCTATCTGGACCAGACCTTTCCCTCTCCAATGAAAGATTTTGCTCTGCTTGCCACAATTACATCCTTCTGCAAGAAACAACTCAGAAAGGAACAGAATGAGGGTACTGTAATAGAATATCCCTGCAGGGTCTCAAAAACAGATGCTGGGGCAAGAGGTCCTGAGAACAGAGCAATCCACCTCACAGGATTTGTTTAATAACCTGCCCCTGACATATCCCCCAAAGACATGGTGCAGGCATTGTAATTAAGGCAATCTCTGTGTGCTGGGGGTCAGGGAAGGAGGATGTAAACATCCATCCTGATTTGTATTTTAAAGTGGCAAAACAGCGGCCAAACTATTATGTTCCTGGCAGAGGAAAAGGTATTTAAGAAAAAATTTTTCCAATTTCCAGTAAAAAATAAAGTTCTGGTAAAAACACTTATTTGAGGGCAGGAAGTCAAAAAGCTCAGTAACTGCTTTGAAGTGTGGAATATAAAGGGGGAGGAGGGAGAAAGAAAAGAAGGTGACTGGGTTTTGAGAGTCCTTTGAATAAACAAATACTCGCAGAGGAGGATCATAACAAAATCGACCTAAAAATTCAATAAAAAGGCATTCCTATCAATTCCGTATCTGGAGCTCCAGCTCCATAATGCGAGAGACAAACACATGAAGCAGGTAAGATGTGTCATTTAATAAAAATGGAAATGGAGAAACAGCAAGCAGAACCCTGATGATGATGCACAGGGCTGATGGATGATTCATCACACAGCAAACCAGACACCTCTGCAAAAGGCAAACCAGTGCTCTGAGCCTGGAAATAGCGTAATAGTCATCAAATGAGAGAGGGACTTTACTGCCATATGGACATCTGCTTTTTATAAGTCCAGTAAACACTAGTAGGATCACAAGACTCGGTAATCAGAATGAAAATCCAGGATCTATATGTGTGCAAATGGCCATTTTCCCCTGGACTTTGTGGGTCCCTGATTTCTACTGCAATTAATCGATGCATTTCTATTTTTATTTCAACTGCGAAAAACTGGTCTTTTAGTGACCTGACATTTGCAGTTAAGTAAAAGCTGGTGGAAATTTTGCCTTAAAAGAAATTAATCTGGAAAATTCTGTCAAGTAAATAAAACCACAGAAGTTGAAACCATTCAGAAGTTTCTGCAACATTATCTCTGAAGACTGAAAGAACATAATAAAGAGGAGACAAAGTAGCCACCCATCAGTATTCTGGCTTCACCTCTCCCCTGACAGCACTCAAAAGATCTTTCTCAAACTATAAATTTTCTGCAACAAGCAACAAGTTTTCTGCAATCTGGCACAGTACTTCCTCAGAGAGAAGCAAAGAGAACTGTTCCTTCCTTGGTGTCTATAAGCAAAGAGACCATCAAAAAGATGTGCTACCTACTGCATCCCTGAGCAAGGACCAGTCACCCTTTGTTCCACCTCCCCTCAGAAGGAAACATGATCTCACTTGTTTTTCACCAGGAACAAGAATGAAGGGATTGCTAGGGTGTGAACAAAAAGGAACTATAATGACCTACAGAAAAGGAAAATGGCTCCTTCCTCCCTAATGGGACTATGCTGCTTCCTTAGGGACTCACAGGCCATTTTGGGGTGCTTCTGGAGATGTATCAACATCTATGTACATAGATAAAAATTCTGGCCTGCAATCTCAACCTGGAAGAAACAGTTACAAAATAATGCCTCACCTGCCTCTTTCATTTTTGGTTTAACCATACAGCAAGCTCTGTCACCACCTCCTGCCTGACCCCGACAGGACATTGTTCTAAAGGGAAGATCAGGAAACCCAAAAACCAGCAAAAAGTTTCCATTTGTGGTTTTCATATAACTCACCATTTTGTTTTAGTTTAGTTTGGGTTTTCACTCAAAGAATCACAGAATATTCTGAGATGGAAGGGACCCACAAGGATCATCGAAGTCCAACTCCCGGCCCTGCACAGGACAGCCCTAAGAATCACACCATGTGCTTGACAGCACTGTCCAAACACTTGTTGAACTCTGTCAGGCTTGGTGCTGTATCCCCTTCAGGTCTGGGGAGCCTGTTCCAGTGCCCAGCCACCCCCTGGGTGAAAAATGTTTCTCTAGTATGTAACCTAAACCTCCCCTGACACAGCTTCATTCCATTCCCTCAGGTCCTGTGACTGGTCACCAAAGAGACTGTTGTCAGCCCCTCTCTGCTTCCTCTTGCAAGGAAGTTGTAATTGCAAGGAGGTCTTTCCTCAGTCTCCTCCAGGCTGAACAGAACAAGTGACCTCAGTCAGTCCTCGTATGGCTTCCCCTTTAGACCCCTCACTATCTTCATAGCTCTCCTTTGGATGCTTTCTACTATCTCTATATCTTTCTTACATTGTGGTGCCCCAAACTGCACACAATATTCAAGGTGAGGTTGCCCCAGGGCAGAGCAGAGCAGGACAACCCCCTCCCTTGACCGGCTGGTGATGCTTTGCCTGATGTTCCCCCAGGACAGGGTTGGCCCTCCTGGCTGCCAGGGCACTGCTGACTCAGATTCAACTTGCCATCGACCAGGACCCCCAGGACCCTTCCCAGCATCTCATTCCCCAGTCTGTATGTACATCCAGGGTTGCCCCGTCTCAGGTCCAAGATCCGGCACTTCCCTTGTTGAACTTCACATGGTTGGTGATTGCCCAGTCCTCTAATTTGCTGAAGTTTCCTTGCAGGGCATCTCTGTCTTCAATGGAGTCAATGGCTCCTCCTAGTCTAGTATCATCAACAAACTTACTTAGTATTCCTTTGAGTTTTGCATCCAAGTAGTCTATTAAGACATTGAAGAGCATCTCAGATGGAGCCCTGTGGAACCCCACAGGTCATCAGTCTGATGTCACCCCATTCACTATTACCCTCTGTATCTGACCCTCGAGCCTATTGCTCACCCACCACATGGTGTGATTATCCAGCTGTGTGCTGGACATTTGGTCCAGAAGGATCCTGTGAGAGACAGTATCAAAAGTTTTATTGGAACCCAAAAAGATTACATCGACTGGCTTCCCTTGGTCAGCTGGGTGGGTTATCTTGTCATAAGAAGAAAACAGGTTTGATAAGCAGGACTTTCCTCTCACAAAGCCGTGCTGGTTGCGACTCATGACTGTATAGTCTTTCAGGTGTTTTACACTAATTCCCACAATAATCTTCTCCATAACTTTACCAGGCACTGAAGTGAGACTGATAGGCCTGTAGTTTCCAGGATCTTCCTTCTTGCCCTTCTTGAACACTGTGACAATGTTAGCCAGCTTCCAGTACATTGGGACCTCTCCATATTCCCAAGGCTGCTCAAAAATTATTGAGAGAGGCCTCTTGATGACGTCAGCCATCTCTTTGAGGATTCTGTGATCAGGCCCCATAGATTTGTAGGGATCCAGCTGGAGCAGCAGATCCCACACAACTTCAGGGTAAACTGGGAGTTGATCATTCTCACACTCATGGTCCTCCAGCTCAGGGCACTGAGATCCCCTTGGTCCCTCATCCATGTTGAAGACAGAGGCAAAGAATGTGTTAAAAATCTCTGCCTTGTCTCCGTCTCTGCTTGTGAGGTGACCATCCTCATCCTGTAACGGTGCGATGCTATTTCAGCACTGCCCTTTGCCATTAATGTACTAAAAACACCTGTTTTTCTTGTCCCCCACATTTCTGGCCAGCTTCAACTCCATCTGAGCTTTGGCCACATGAATTTTCTCCTGCAGTGGTGAGCAGTGTCTCCATATTCCTCCCACGTCACTTGACTGTGCTTCCAATAGGCAAACACCTACTTTTTTTTTGCCTTAGCTCTAAAAGCTAAGGGATCTAAAAGTAGATCCCTGCTAAGCCAAGCTGGCCTTCTACCTCGTCTGCTTGACTTCTGACATTTTGGAATGGTCTCTCGATAGTTCAACACGGCCTGTGAAATCTGTGCCAAGTGTGAAGATAACAAAGCATTGCACAGAAGCACCTTGAATTACCATTTCTCACACATAACTGAAGTTGTTGCCACCGCTTTCCTGCTCACATGGGCATTCCTGCAGTGGTGATCATTTATGTGAACTGCACAGTTCAATTGCTGTTTGAGACTCTTAATAGAGAAGATGACATCTTTTGTTTCCTGTGCTGTACTGGTTCTGATTTGTACTGAGGTACCTGAGGAATATTTCTCTAAAGATCACCATGATGAAATTGACAGAAAACAGAAAAAAATCCACAACAATCTACTCCTCCATCAATCTTTCAAAAAACATCTAAAATTCCAGCCTACATTTCATCCTGATTCTAGAAGGAATAGAAAATAAACTTTGTGTCAAGGACTCAAAGCCAAGAAGTTCCTTACTCTTCCAAGTTGCACAACACCCCCTCCAGAGACAAAGTGTGTGGCTTGCTCTGAGTGCTGTGTTCAAAACTGACACTGTGTACTGATCTCAAATATTCTGCCAGACCACTTCACTGTCAATTTCCTAACCCACTTTATCAGCTTGTCTACAAGGATGTTAGTGGAGACAGTGTCAAAGTCCTTGTTAAAGTGAAGAACAAACAACATCCACCGCTGTCCCCTCATCCATCACACCAAACATCTCATTGTAAAAGGCCATCATGTTGGTCAGGTATGATTCCCCATTCACAAAGCCATGCTGACTACTTTGCTATTGCTATTGCAAAGTGAAACTCAACACAGATCACAACCTTCTGCAAAAGCAAAAGTATACAACCAGTCAAGTGCAGGAGTGAAAAGAGTTCCTCTAATACAAACTGGTAACACAGGGCAGGAGGCTTACTTCAGTTCTGGAGGTTTGTGTTGTGTGGCCTCCAGCACCAGCTCTGGTGGTCTCTCTGACTTTTGTCTTATCTGCTCTTCCTCTCTTCAGACTATGGATTTTCCTTGCCAGGCACTGCCTATTTAGAGTAGGATCCTTTCAGACCCAAGGCAACATCGACTCGCAGTTCTGGGGGAAAAAGCTCAAAGGTGTAGTCATAACAAATACCAGACACCTGGTGGGTTGCCAACTTGCTCCCACATAGCCCTACAATGTGGCAGACACCATGATGGATAAAAGCTTCTGCCAGATACTCAGAACAATCACCTAATGCAGCTCCCTAAGTTGCATCACTCAGTCCTGTGATCTTTAATTCTACCCTTTTCCTTCTCATTCTGACATCCAGCTCACTGGTACGCAATACAAATGGCTCTGATGAGGCATGCCTGTGACAGTAATTTCAGAATGTCAGTTCCTTCAGAACATACCAATGGAAGACAATTATCCTAACCTGCATTACTGCAGAATGCAGTCATTCTGTGAAGACTGAGGTTCCAACACACTAGGAAACACACAGTCTTACAACACAAGACATATCCTGCCTGAAGACCTTATCATCTCTTCAAACAAAGACATCAGGAAAGGACAGAGGGTCTCACTTTTATCCTCCATGTTACAGATAAGGAGCTAAATTCATGGGTAAGGCCACAGGAAGTTCTTGTCAGCAAAAGACGCCACACTGCAGCTTCTGGGATTGCTGTGACTTTTCTGCCTACTCAAACATAATTCTTGGGGACGTAAAGTGAAAAATGCAGAACTTTAGGACTCTACCCCAAGTATAAGACATCCCCCATCCACACCCAAAAAGTAAAAGTAATAATGTTTCCCATACATACCTCAAACTCCAGGTAGTGGTCCTTCAGTTTGTAATCATCTACTTCCTTGCCTTTGAGCTTCTTGTCAGGAGGATAGGAGCGATGTTCAGCAAGCTCAGTGGAGATCTGTTTCAGCTTAGCTTCATGGGACTTCAGCTGTTCATCCTTCAGAAACACATTAGGCATTTAAGTGACAGAATCTAAAATATCCAATAAGCAAAGGAAAATAAGAGACATCCCAGTACAATAATACCAAGTAGTTTATTTTTCTATAGATTTATAAGGTCTGTTATCCCAGAGTTCTGCCCCCCCAGTAGCTCTCTCAAAGGCACCCAAGAAAAGTGGTCAAGTCTGTAGCCAGAAGATGCCACTGGGAAGGAGAGCAAACCTGTCATCCCTCGCCTTGCTGTGAGCAACAAAAGCAGCTTGCTGCAGAGCATTACTGACAACATGACACTTCTGCTCTAATACATTCTTTTGTAAATTAATTAAGAGTGTTGTGTATGCAGTCAAACCAAGGGCAGAATGAGAGAGGTGAAGACCCTGCCTCAGGTCTTTGCAATGTAAAAGGAGTTCCTACCAGAATAGAAAAGACATGGAGTCAGTGCCCTTCCTTCCATTTCTGCTTTACCAAAAGCTCCCTGGTGTGTGCTTTCTATTTGTTTAGAACAATACAATGGACTCAGAAGAGGAAGGGTTGTCCAGTCCCCAAAAGGTATTTCATACTGCTAAGCTGCTACCAGCTTTTATCCCATTGTGCCACTGGAGAAAGTGAGGAGTTGCTACTCCCACTTTCTGGGCAATTTCCTTTATCATAATCCCAGGCCCACTCACTTCCTCCAGTCCATCTGTCAGCTAACCTTCCCTCATCTCAGAAGGTTTCCAGCTCCTGCAGGATGGCCTTCTGTCCATTTCTAGGCTTGGATCTGAAATTATGTTTGAAGTAGGTAAGTCCAAAATATAGACAAGATCATGCAGATATTGATGACTTAGCCAGCCATAACAAAAAGTACCCAGCTCAGCTCCCGTGTAGGCACCTAACCTCAGAGGAGGGGACAGCTGCCAGTGTTGTCCCTCAGTGGTGTGGCTGTGCAGCCCACAGCTTCAAGCCTAGCTTGGACACGCCTGCACTGCACTGAGTCACACCAGGGACTGAGCCTCTCGGCTCACGGAGCTGGAGCTGCAGGAAAAGCAGAGAGGAGGAAAATTTCTACAGAAAATGATAGCTAAGCCCCAGCTAATCTTGCGTTTCAACTCTTCTGCGGGAGAACTGAAGAAAGAAACATGTGGGATAATTTGCCTCCGCCTAAACATGGTAGGGCTCAAACTACTCGCTATTGGCTGCCAAAAATTCTTGTTGCTGTTAGTAACTATCCTGGTTCTGCATGCTCTCCCATTAGTGCCCAATCACTCCTTACACTGAGCTGAATCCCTGGTCCCAGTGACATCCTGTGGCAGCGAGTTCTACAGCCTGATAACAGGAGGTCTTTGAGCAGCTATTAATACAGCACTTGTAATTTCCAGGGCACCAGCTCTGAAGCTTTTGTGTGTGCTGCACATTCTCAGGAAAAAAAACAAAAAACAACCTCCTAGCAGATCTTTTCTAGACTGGTTGTTCCTTTATATATAGATTTGTCACATCCCTCTTTGGTTGGACTAACCAAGATCCTCTGCTTCTAAAGGAAAACAAAACCTGGTACAATGATCTTGCCCAACCTGTCATGTCCAAACTCTGTTCCTCATCCATGTTAGCTCCTCACTGCCTTCCGACTTCTGCCTGATGAGGAAGAGACCCTTTGAAGAAGTACTCTCCATCACGATTCATCCCACAAAACCCTGAACAGCAACCACAGGGATTTGACAATTTGTATTTTTTTTGTCTGCCAAATGAGAAACAGCCTGCTGGCAGCTTTTCCTCTCTGACAGATGAAAGCAGACATGTTTCTGCTTACCTTTGAATTTATCTACTTTTAACACTTAACATTCTTCTGCCCTTAACTAAAACAGCTTATCTTACTCCACTTTTCATGTCTCCCTTTCTTCGAGACAGAGACCACAGGGCTGTGATCTATTTTTTCCTTTCCAGATCAAATGGAAACAATTAGACTAGGAAACAATGTGCTAACTGGAACTGCCACACAGAACAACGATGAGTAAAAAAGCCTTCTTTGCTGACTGGGGGTAAATTATGGAAGCCTCGTACAGTATTTTCAAAAGGGTATGCAAAACGTAAAAGCACAAGGATGATCAGTTAGTGTTATCCTTTACGAAACACGCTTTAAACATCAACCCAGAACACAAGATGATAAGTAGGCCACCACACTGTAAGAAGAAAGGCTACTGCAACGGAGAGAGAAAAAGCAGGGGTGACATTAAAAAAAACACCCCCTTAGAGAAATGCAGATTATGTGACAGTGGTTTCTAAGGAGAGTTGCTAAGCTATGAAGATGGTAAAAAACCCAAACTCATTTAAGAAGCAATCCAGCATGGGCAGATCACTTTAAAAAGTACAGGAGAATACTCATGAAGTATAACCTCTGTCACTCTGTCAACCTGATGAACTCAAGCAATGTCATGTTCCTGCCAGAGCAGGAGGAATTGCAGGCACGCATCACATCTCCCAAAGTACACAGAGCCATGGGTGCAAGCATCTGACACAGCCAGTGTGAAACCAGCTGAAATTTGTGGGGCTTTGTGCAAGAAGTAGAGCTGTGAAACTCCCTGACACAGGATGCTAAAAGCTTGTGTGATCACAAGGGGAGACCAAAGACATTCACGTAAGAAACAGTTACAAATACATATTATACAGGAAATCCCTAAGCTGATAAGGGTTAGAGTCTGGAAAATGTTGTGGGAAAAATACAATTGATGCTTGTCTAATCCATCAGCTTTCACCTTTTATCATTTCAATAAGCCAAAGACCAGGAGTATGTCTACTTCTTCTGAAATGAGTGGCCTTAATATACACTCATATTTAAAAAAACCCACCAGTCAGTATTTGAAATGTCTTCTACGCAGCCATAAACACAAGATGAAAATTCTCCGTCTGGTACTAGGAACACTGGTGACTGTTTCTTTTCTTCAAAAATATAAAACAATTATATTCAAGCCTGTTCCTTCTCTCCCACCACTTCAAATCTTCCATCAGGAAACGAGCCACGATGTACCACGTGAGCCTCCTTCTCCTAGGACTGCTAGTGGCAACAGCCATAAAACAATGACAAGGACCACCACCCAGTCTCCAGCCAGCAAGAGAAATCATCATCACCTGCCCTCTACACAAGAACATCTCACCTGAGATAGCTTTGTTGTGGTGGCTGGCAGGAGCGGGCGACTGAACTTCTTCTGGGAGCCAATTGCCGCTGGGAATGGCGGCGCAGAGAAGACAGCAGCCACACAGTTAATCTTGTTGATCCAGGTCTGCATTTCTTCTTGGCTCCTGGGGAAGAAACACATATTAAGCACCTGTTGACTCAGCCTCCTCTACCTCTTTCCACCCCTTGCGTGGCATTTTAATAGCGAGAATAACCAGAACTGGGCAAATCTTAAGGGTCTGCTTAGTCTTCTGGTCTATGTTTGGAAGCGGTTCAGTGACAGGTAACTCAGTCACGGGCTGGCTTGTGGTTAGGCCCATACCTCACCCTAGCACACATCTTTTCCTAATCCAATCCAAATGACACAGGTGACAGAGCCACACAATGCCCTGATTCAGACATATATCCTAAGGTCTCAGTTGTGCAGGACATCACAGAGCTCCAGGATCTGTACACGGTCTTGGTAGAAAGGGGCTCATGTCAGAAGCAAAAGGCAGGTCATCTGTTCTGCCTGGGTATCAAAAGCATGAAGAACTTAATCAAATCATTCTTGTATTAACTTTGTTTCTGACCACAGCGTATCTTCTAGAAAGACATCCGGCTAGGACCTGATGACATCAGGAGACAGACAATCCAAGACTGCCTTTGGTCATTTGCTTCAATGATTAATCACCCTGACTGTTATAAGTTTGTGCCTTGTTTCCAAATTGAATTTCCTGCAGCTTCAGCTTCTAGCTGCTGCATCTTGTTATGACTTTCTCAGCTGGATTAAAAAGCCTTTTAAAACCTGATGTTTCTTTCTCATGCACTACATGTGCACTCTAATCACATCACTACTTAATCTTATTTCTGATCAAATAAACAGATTGAACCTCTTAAGCCTCTGCTTTAACCTGTCCAGGGAGGAATTTACCCCTCCTTCAGCATTGCTTTCTCTCCTCAATGGCTGGAATGAAGAGAGCACTTACTGGGCTTGGAAAAGTAGGACCCTCCAATCTGCTGTTTTAAGCTTGAGGACATTGGGCTTCTTCTCATAGTCTGTTGCCTTGGATGCCAGTGCATGGTGCACACTAACCGCGTTCTTCAGATCCTCCTCCGACAAAGCCTTTTCTGGCTTATATTCATCCTGCAGGAGTTAACAGGGGGAAAATGGCATCTTATTTCTGCATGTGCTACTCCTTTTTCCTCAACCCAGGGAAAAACCCTGTTCCACAGTTCACAAATAGCAATAAAAGTATATGAACCGAATGCAACCTGACTTGAGCACTTGTGGTTTCTACCACCTTTAACATATTTTCCTTTTTTGTTTTTTTTGTGGTTTTTTTTAATCTCTTTCCGAGGAAGAGAAGTAGTTTTGCTACCTGCTTGATAGAAAGAGAGGTAAACAGGAAGTATTTGACTATCACAACAGCTGTGGACTATCTGTCTTCATTTCAGGAATCCTCCATAACCAGCTCCCACCTCCACTGCTCAGCTACTTGGGTTCTCAGCCTCCACTGCTTGATTTTAATTTTTCTCAAACAATACTTTGTATATATACAATAACTTTGTATGTTCTCCTAGGAAGCCCTCACACACTGAAGAAGCCTCCTTATCAGTCTGCACAAAGCAAGTATAGCAAACTCCCTTAAATCTCTCTACTCAGAGTCCACAAATAGCAAGCACAGCTCTGTCCAGGGTTTTTGACACAGTAACAGTACCCCTCCTAGCACCAAAAGACAAAAACGGGAGCCAAACTTCTCTTGTGTTGCAAGCATCAGCCTGGAAGCAGTCTTTGATCTCCCGAGTGACAGAAGCTATATAAAGGCACAGCCTCGGTCTAACCACAAGTTCTGTGTGAAGCCCTCATGGCTATAAATGGCTTGGGAAAGCCAGGAGCTTTTTCAAGGAAAAGTCATCCGCCAGCAATGCTGCACCAGTTTGTTTCTGAAGGACAGGCCAAAGCAGTCTGTAATTGACTCCATTTCTCCCTCTTAGTACATCACAGAAATCAGTCTCACCTGAAACACACATCGATGTGACAGCTGCAAAACAGAGGAATAACTCCCTGCAGGCAAAATAACTATTGATCCTCCACTTGAACACAAGTTACAAGATGAGGTTTAGGAGGAAACAGAGTGCAGGACACAGGGTGTGTGCGAGGATAGCACTAGTTTCAACAGCCAGGGAGGCACCCACCCTGAAGAGGAGCTGGTTAAGGTGCATGAATTAATTTACAGGGCTTCTCTGGCAGCATGCAGAACAGGACTGCAGCCAGAGGTTTCTACACTGCTGCCAAAGGTATCTGTTCTTTTGGACAAGACGGGCTGGGGCTCTCCAGAACGAGTTTCAGTGGATGGGGCATCACCAACTGCGGTGACTACCTCTCAGGAGGCAGGACAAAGTATCCTGCTCCTCTGCCATGTCTCATCCTTCCTGATGCAGCTCCAGCTAGTGCAGGCTCAGAACTTGCCACTGCTGCTCAGACAGTTCACCTGAGGAGATGCAGCTATCCAGCAGTCCTGCCCCAGCACCACTTCTGCCTGGGGCCAGACAATGGCACAACACACCACAGGTCTGGCAAGCCCAGCAGAAAGACAGAGCACTACTGCACAGGTGACCAAAGGGCAGCCTTCAACCTAAACATCTGCAACATCCGGGGTTTTCAAGGGCTGGCAGTGGGTGAAGCCAAGTGTCCTTCCTCTCCCATAGCTTGAGACTCTGCAAGATTCAGAGGAATGTCTCTATCATAACAGACTTTGTCTATGCCCACTTAGGGCATTCCCTAAACCTTCTTCAAGGAAGATCTGAGAATCCAGACTCTAGCCAAAAGACAAGCACTGGAGGGAATTGTCCAAAGTTGGGCACATCTCCATCTTGAAGATGGAAGAGGCAAGGCCCCAGGTCAAGCCCCTTTCTTTATGGGTTCAAAAGCTAATTTATCTGGTGGTAGTTTTGGGGGAAATTACTGGCTCCACTGTCCAGGGAGACTGGGAAAACTTCAGAGCCAGGAATTGAACTTAGACAGGCCTCAGGAACATGATATTCTGTCTTTCCTCGAGTTACTGCCTGGAGACAGTGTCAGCTATCGCCTAGCCTCTTGCTGCCCTGCTTCCTCTGTGACTTGCATCCAGTGTCCACAACCTGCTCTGGTGTCTAAACTGTTCCAGAAAAACTCCACATTTGGGCAGCCTCAGAAGCAATCCTGGCTGAGAACCCCTTCTTTCCGACAGAGAGTGCTCCCGATAATCCTTCCTAATCCCACCAGATCAGTTAGCTGAAATCTACCTTGACAGCTGGGGCTCTGCCAGCTTCTCCAAAGGCACTGATCAGCATACCAGAAATGTCTCCATGTCATTGGCCAGCCTCAGAGCAAGCTATTAAGAACATGAATGTGCCGTCAAAATTCCTTCTCTAAAGCCTTCAACTCTTTACAGCTGGTGGGGAATGCTATGGCAGCAGGAACATCCGTTTTCTCCTATGCCACCAAGCACGTGCTGGTGTCAGCATGGAGGCTGAGCTGAAATGGAAGGCAGCTCTCTAAAGTTAGACCAAGACAGTGGCAAGAAATATATACGGAGCCAGAAAGGAATTGTGACCGCTCTGTCAACTGAAGGCTGATGTGAGTGTTGCACACGATGGAATGGCATGCTGAATTCATCTTTCTCAAACTCCTGGAGAATGACTTTCCCACATCCTGCTGACCCAGAGTCAGCATGTTTCTAAATCCGTTTTTGATAGACCAGAGAATGACATTTGTCTTTTTATCAGTCAGTGTACCGTGGGTGGATATCTCCACTCAGCTGCATGTGACAGCTGCAAAATTCTCTTTCAGAAAGTCTCGTCACCGAACACGTTACGTCATTCTGGCCTTTCTCTATTTTTTCTTTTTTTTTAATTTTTAACAGAGGAAATTTGAGAAAAGCCATATAAAAATATCCAGAAGCCTGCAAGATTATGAAGTCACACATCTAAGATCAAAGATGATGTGAATCTCACAGAAGAGCCCGAACAAAACACGAAGGTTCCTGTCCAGCACTTCTTGCCCAGAAGCAGTTTCTAGCAAGGAAGCGGGGTCAGCCTTATGTCCTTTCCTTGTAAACCTCTCTTCTGTATGCACATCACATCCCGTGCCAGTCTAGAGAACAGACATTCTGTCAAGCTCCTACTTTGCAATTTCCTGTTGCTATGAACAGAGGGCAGGAAATTAACCTTGGCCTGAGGATGCCCAGAGACAGGGCTAACATCCCAAACATGTCAGACTTTTCATTTTATGTAATACTGTGCAGACATGTTTAGTTGGCTAATTGTGAATGCTTCCACTGAGCCTCTCCAGTGCCCTCTGGGCCCACTAATTCACAAACCAGCTCTCTTAAAGCACTCATTTGAAAACAAAACAATATGCAGCACAGGAATTAGCACTGGAATAATTCCAATGGGAAAAATAAACAATAAAAAATGTGGGCATGGAGAAAAGACTGCCCAGAAAAACTCCCCAGTGAATCTCTAGTGACCACCACTTACAAAACACTCTCATACATGGACTTTGACAGCAAAACAAGGAGAATTGGAATGTAAACAGAATGACAGCAGAATTGGGATCACACTGCCCACTGGGGGAATCACAGCTGCTACAAACAATTAATATTTATATTACAGTAGTGTCTTGAGGGAACAGCTGAGTTACAGATAAACAGAGAAAGCAATACTGCAGAGGTGTGTACATGTGTTTATGTGTAGACAGCACCTGAACAGTGAGATTTCTCTGTCTTGCTTGAATAGCACTTAGTGCAATGAAACCACCATCACAGACGTTATCTCCACAAGTATACAGAGAGTGAGAGAAAGAGGAAAAATGTGTGTGTGCATGTGAATGCATCCTAGCCTACAGCACTCTTTAATCAGGAGACAAGATGAACAGAGACAAGGAAATCCTTTGACCAAGACTACTGCCAGAGCTGTGCACTTCCACAAAGAAATCAAGCTGTTCTAAAATACTCCCGAACCTTCTAGAATTACTATAATTTATATAAAAAAATGTACATCATGAAAGGAAACAACAGATCAGAATCTTTTACTATAACAACTTGGCCTAGCTCTTACCTGCCACCCTCACCTTCTGTGACACTACCTCCCTAACAGAGCAAAGTCTATTAAGTGCTGAAGCAAAGCCCTGGTGGACCTTCTGGAGCTGAAGAGAAACCAGAGGTTTTTTCACAGCTGCAGCATGTGGCTGAGCAGGGTCCAGAGGCACCCTGGGGAGGCTCACACCTGACCACTCTTGGAATGAGTTACTTCCCATCACACCCTTCTGTCAACCTTTGACAGCACCAAAGGAAAATCCTTGCTTGTCATGTGCTACAGTAAGATGGTTTCAGTGCAAATGTCTTCCCAGACCAAGTGGGAGAATGCAGCTTTGCAGAGTACTGCCCTGTAATCACAGAATTCAAGTGCTTTGACAAGTGCAAAACACACAAATAACAAACAAATAAGAACAAGAACTCCAATGATGCATTTCATTCTGCAAAGATGCAGTCATATGTGAAATTACTCTCTTGCTCTTCAAAGCATGGAGGGTGAGAGTGGGGATGGCAGCATTCTGTGGAAAATTTGCATGCTACATCAGCATCTCAACATTTTGTTACACAGAAAGCATTTTAAACTAATATGCCAGCAAGACTCATAATAATATCTAATTAAGACTCTAAAACAGACAGTATCCTCAGTTCTTACCCTTGAAAGTTTGTTAATCCCTCCTTAAATATCAAATAAGAAATTAATTAATGTATTACAAACAAGGAGCTCTCTTACTGCTTAGGGAACCATGCAGTCTTTTCAGGTGAACACTAAAGGTGACTTATTTGAGAAACTGAAGGAGGTGACTTCATTTCACCCAGGAAATGGCAAATACAAAGGCCACTTCAGTAAAACCTGAACCTGCTGCCAGTAAGAGGACTTGGGATTCAGCAGACTTGGTTCTAGTCTCCTGCACTGGCTTTGAGCATATCACATCCATCTTTCAGCCCAAATCTTCCATCCTGACTGCAGACTGTTTTCTCTGTTCCAGGATTTCAGCCCTCTCAAAAAGGTACTGCACCCAGAGCGCCCACCTTGTAAAACCTCATGCTGTAATAATTTGATCCAAACCACTCTCTTTCTTCTCAGAGAATATCCAGGTTGGTTCCAATGAAACCAACAACTTCAGAAAGCCACAGCAGGGGAGGAGGAAATGTACTTGCAGTATGCACTTGCACTCCTGACAGCTGCAAAACGTGGTGGAAATGTAAAACAGCTTTCGAAGAAGCATGCTTCTGCAATACAGAGCAGTCTGGACAAGCAGCACCTTGAAATATTCCATGAATATTTCATCTACACTGGGGGGCAAAAAGCCTTAGCAACCTACTTAGCCGCTACCATTTATTTGATTTTTGACAGCTCTCAGTCATATGTTGCATTTTATGTTCCAACAGTATAGTTAAAAATGTACTATAATAAATTTAAGCTTGTGACAAAAGGCTTGGAGGGTTTCATTTGACTTTTTTTTTTTAGACTTCTTGCTGTCAGGAAGCACATTTTGTTAGAAACCAGTCTCTTCTTGCTTTGGCAAAAAAATAGTATCCTTTTATCCTTCAGTTTTGCAATGGAACAGAAGCTGCAGATTCCTACCAAGGCCAAGCTGTTGTTCAATTGCTTTGCAGCTGGTCTTGCAGGCACTGCAGTGAAGTACACTATGAAAAGGTGAGAAAGGAGGACAGCCTTACAGAAGGGGAAGTCATATGTATGAAATGCAAAGTTAAAAGCACCCTAGAGGAATCTGTGCAGGACACAGAGAGATGAGGCTGCCTTTGCTGGTGAAGCTGGCTATTTTTTTCAGCCGTGAGAGACAGCAACGGGACAGCAACGGAACAGATAGGGTGCACATGTGGATGGGACAGTGGAACTGCACTTCAAATTGTGAAAAGGGAGAGGGTGTCAAGGAAAGGATTCATGCCTGAATGTGTGTGTAAACAGGGTGCAGGGTAGAGAGATCAGCTACGCTGTGCGTCGGAGGGAAAGGAGCCTGGAGGTGGGTTGAGAGAGTGGAGAGGATGCCTGCTGCTTCATCCCTCTTTAATTAGTTTTCAGAAGACAGTGATTTCCCCTACCTTCTGCAAGTACAGGACGGTTCCCTTCAACACAGCATAAAAGGTTTTCCAGCCTCGCTTTCCCCGGGGAGCTGCAAAGAAAACAAATGAAAACCCATTTACTCAGATCCATTTTTACACTTTTTCTAGGCAACAGGAGAGCTACATTAGTCCTGTGTTAAACCTCCTTTGTACTATCCTTTTCAAAGGACAGTGCAACTTAGCACAGTGCCTGCACATACCTGCTGTGAGAGAGAGTAATACAACAACCCTGACGACAGCCCTGGACTGGATCAGAAAGAGAACAGCAGCAATGCAGAAAGAAGGCCACAGAGATCCAGTCTTTGTGGACTTGCAGGTAGGCAGACACTGCCCCTACACAGCTAGGTCTGAGTGCTGCACTGTGGTAGTTTTCAGAAGGAAACACTCTTTCTCCATGTCACAGTAGGGTGGCTGGCACTGCTCAGGACCTACAGAACACAGCTCAGAAAGCAGTGTCCCTCAAGAGCCATCCTTCGCCTTACTGGTACTGCACACCCAAGTTGGCATTTAGAAGGGAGAAGGGTGCCAAACAGAATTCTAAGGGAAAATATCCCACCCTTCAAGAAACCTAAAGTCAGTTACAGTTTGAAGAACATAACAGAGACAACATATCCAGCCCATGATTTCCTAGAAACAAACAGTAGGGGGAAAAAACTTTCAGCATGAAGGCTGAAGGGTCCAGTTTGAAATTCAGCCACAACAGAGGGAGAGAAGAAGGCACAGCTGTATGGTCACAGCGCCAGAGACTAGAAGCCTGCATCTAAGCTCTCTCTCCACCAAGCACACACCACTGACCAGCATCCAGATATATACATACCACTGCCCTTATACTGAAACTAATAACCCGTGCACAACTAAAGTGTGATACTCAGAAAGGCATCCTACTCTGATCTGAAGAAAGCAAGCGATGATGAAGAGTTTACAGGTCCCTTGCTCCAGAGGTTAATCATTCTCATCTTGTATAACAGACCTCATTTCTAATTGCCATTTGCTCAGTTCAGCTTCCAGGCATAGGCCCCTCTTACATCCCTCTCCTCTAAGTGCCTAAGTGCTTTAGCCCTCAATACTCCTTTCCTGAGAAAAACATACAAGCATTCTAGTACATCACTTCCTTAAAAATCCTGCACAAGCTGATCTCTGCCCTGCAACAGCCCAATTAGGAAATGGAATATGAAAAGGTCTAAGTAACTTAAAAAAAAAAATCTGTTTTGTTTTATTTGCCACTAGAAAGCCAGGATGCAACTTTTTTGAGAGCTTCACAACAATGAGACAGACCTCTGAGTTGTACAGGAGCTTTTGAAAACATGGCCTTAATTATGTTACTCATAAAAGGGTTATGCCCAAAATGAGCAGTTCTGATACCTATAATTAAAAAAATCATTTAATAAAGGCAACTAGATACAATTACTTATTAAGGTTAAATAAGCAGACGTTTAATAAAGAGGAATCTATTCAGAGCATCGAGTCATCACAAAGAATGAGGTCAGTTTGATTTTGACACATCTGTCTGGATTTAGTTGTTCAGCTGTCAGCTTCCATCTTAAAAACGCCGAGCTCCAACTGTACCCTCTAAAATATACTAGCAAAACATGGGAACACCAAAGAGCTTGCCTAGCTAGGAGAGACTGGCAGTTACAGGAAACCCATCACAAAGCCAGAATTTGTCTTCAGGATTTAGCCCAACAATGTGAACCATTAGCAGGCAATCATCAACAATTATCAGGGAAAATACAGATGCTCTGAGTAACCACGTTGTTTCCAATACCAATAGAAAACAAATGAAGATACTCAAGCAACAAAACACACACCGGTGAATCAGAGGCCCTCGATAATTAGTGCACCACAAACAGAAGTACTAAAAGAAGGAAAGAGGATAATTAGAGTAAGAGACGCAGCAGGATTATTACAAGAAAAGGGCAGAGAGGAATTGCATAGTAAAAAGCTGGCTACTGCCAAAAGCTGCTGCACTTCATTGGGTGTCTGACACAAGGCTGGAAAGGCAGGGAAGGGAATGGTTACAGCATCTTCCAAGTAGAGGTAAAGAACCGCCCTTCTTTAAAGAAAGTCCCAGAAGGGAAGGGAGATTTGGAACAAACTGGTGTCACGTAAGGAGAATTACCAAATTACTGTGGAACAGCTACTCTAATTCACTTGAAATTGTTTTCCCTTCTGTAAACCACGATATTAATTTTCTTTTAGCGCAAAAAATTCACATTGCTTTGCCGTATCACATTACTTATAATGCTCACGTATTAGAGCTGCTGCAAATGAGACTAAGCATTGTAAATCCTGGCCTAACAGTGAGAGTGTGATAATCCAATTGCTGTGTTGTTTGTTATTGCTTCAATTTCCCCTAATGAAGCAGCACTATTTGCCTTGAGAAGCACATGGGCTCATTGGTAAGCAGCATTGTGTAGACATAATAAGAAAATAACACGTTAAGAGTGAAAAATACTCACTTTTCTTTCCGTCCATATCAGCATGGATTTTCCGAGCCAGAAATCCAGTTTTATACACAGCAGCATTGGGGTCATGAGGGATGTCCAGGAATGGGTTATTTGAGTTGCCAATTCGACTGACAGCCTTTGTCTGGCTCCCATTATCCTTTTCATCTGTACCATCGGAGTGAGGCTTTTTTTTCTCTTCTTCATCCCTTAAAAAGCAGTGAAAATTAAGCATAAACTATGGACTGACCAGCAAAGTTTCATTTCAGCAATTCTTGAAAGCTCCTTGTCAAAACACATCTCTCTCTTTATAGGGGGTCTTTTTTACAGAAAAGCCTAAATACATGCTATATAAACGTAGTTGTATTATAGCAAAGCTTCAGGTCACCTTCTTCACCAGCACAGGACATAGAACCCAGATTTTCAATAAAGCCCAAGTTTCCATAACAGTCTCAAAAGATAAGACTTCAAGAGTGTTCTGTGTCCTCCCACATCACCTATTTTTAATTCCACTTATCTGAGTGCTAAAATGGGAAATATTTGCCTGCTGGGCTCTCCTGAAACTTCTCCAATTTCTTCATGAGTTCATATGTAGATGAAAAGAATTAGATTACTGCAGATCACTGTGGCTTACCCATTAACTTAGTATATGAAATACAGACTCTACCTCCTTTTCTTTATTTTCCTCTACAGACTAGCATAAAAGTAGTAATTTAAAAATAACAACTACTCTAGGTGAACTACATTATCTGTATTTTGGAAACAAAATGCTGCTCAAAATGTTACTTATGAGGGCAATGTATTCAACATAGCTCTTGGGGACAACAATGCACCAAATCACAGGCACCACCTGACTTATAAATGCCTTTTTGCTCGTCACAGGCAAAGGCTAAAAAGGACTCGACAACACAGAAAACAAAGGGTGTCAATCACAGGAGTAGGACAATGGTTTTCAGAGAACAGGCCACTGAACGTGGGTGGATGGTGTATCTGGAGGAACCACAGCTAGTGTCAGATTACAGAGCAGCCCTTCTTCCTTTTGAGTCCTTTGAAGTCCATGTACCAGTTTACTAGGAAATGTGTATCAGGGAGGATGAAGGCTGTCATTGGAAAGTCATAGCAGCAATGCTTCTCCTAAGACCAGTATCTGATTAAAAATATATATTATTATCATTTGAGCATAACGGTGGCTCATACTGACAACCTACTGGGGGTGGGCTTCAGGCTGCTGTATCTCACTGGACCCGGATGATCAGCAGAGAGAGCAAACTCAGGCAGACCTTCCAATCACATGTACATGTTCAAAGGCACGTATAAAATGAGGATTAGCAAGGCATATGTCGATCCAGAACCTCCTTTAGGGACACACTGCTACCACGTCTACTTACAGGAATGACCATTCAAAGAAATGTCCTCCGAGAACTGCAGGCTAGAGGAACAATCTTTGTTATTCTGAACTCTGCTGAAATGGAGGCTCAGGGGAGACCCCATCACTCTATAACTTCCTGAAGGCAGGCTGTAGCAAGGTGGGGCTCAGCCTCTTCTCCCAGGCAACCAGCGACAGGACAGCAGGACATCGCCTCAAGCTGCACCAGGGGAGATTCAGGTTGGACATCAGGAGGAATTTTTTCACTGAAGGGGTTGGTTAAGCGTTGGAATGGACTGCCCAGGAAACTGGTGGAGTCACCATCCCTGGAAGTGTTCAAGAAATGACTGGACATGGCACCCAGTGCTATGGTCTAGTTGACAAGGTGGTGTTCGGTCAAAGGTTTGACTTGATCTCAGAGGTCTTTTCTGAACTAGATGATTCCAAACGAAATGATTCTATGATTCTATGAAATGGTCTTCTGGGGAATAATTTAGTCTAAGGGGATAAAAGTACACTAGACTGGATAATAAGGAAACCAAATCCAGAAACACAGAGGCTGTATTAGCGAACTCCACAGTACCAGGGAATGTTCCGAAGCATTTGACTTTGATCACCTCATATTAATTTATGCTTGGCATGGTCTCAGCCCAGCACACTCCCGGACACCATTTAGGAATCAGTACGATCAAGGACCACCCTAAGAAGGACCATCTTAACAGGCAGAGGGGAAACAAGGGTCTCCTTTCAGAGGATACAACTTTTCAACAGTGTGGATACAGATGCTACACATTGACATTTGTCCACAGAGTCACACAAAGGTGCTAGACACTTGATTTAATTGTAGAGATATAGTCAAGGAGGTGCACCAAAACTTCATGGTGTTGTCTTGCAAGGTCTCCTGATTAAGGGGAGCAAAACTTTCACTTGAAGACCTGATTCCTGCAAGGGACATTAGTCCTTGCATCTTTTAGCCTACTTATGTGTGCTCTCCCACTCCAGAACAGAAAGTTCTGCAAAACTTTTTACTGGTCAAAGCAGTAAAGGACTTCTTCATGTATGCTTTGGTTGAAACCCTTTCCCAATTAAAAAAGTGTAGGCATTTCTGACAATTTTGTTTGTCCCCACCCTTCCTGTGTCTACTACACTCACAAGCTGCTGACAAACCTGAATCATTGTGTGACATGTGTTTCTTAGATATATGTCCATTTCAGGAGCAAATTCTCTCAACACGAGTCTATGGCACTTAATCCAGACTAAAATCTCTCAAAGGGCATAAGTACTCAGGCTGATTTGTCACACAGAAGTGCCTTGTGAATTCTGGGATCTCAGCCAAGGACACAGTGGATTTCTCCTTGTCAGCAGAGACCTACTGCAGTAAAAGGCTTAACATTTTTTTGGAATAAGCTCTCTCCTTTGAGCTATGGGAGAGAATTATTGTATACTGATCAACTGTCCTGTGGGAATACACCAATGCCCTTAACCAAGCAGCCCCAGGTGGTGTGATGAGCAACCCTGGACAATCCTGGACACCACTTAGTGCTGGGAGCAGTGCTCTTAAACTCAGCACCTCTGCGGCAGCTAATAAAACATGAATTCTTCAAAAGACAAGGTGGACAAAGACAAAGTAGCATCTGTTGTCATGACTGCTGGTAGCTTTGAACAAACCTTTAATTGGTCCTTTGATCTACCATGAAAATGGGACATCTGTGAGACTCAGAAGATTTAGGCATTTCTGAGAGCTGCGTACTCTGACAACACGCATGAGGTCAAGATGCACAAGTCAGTCTGCAGGCTGCAATGAAGGAAGCTAGAGAGGCAGGAAGGACTCATTACAAACAAGAAATGTATGAGACCCAGAAGATTCATTTTTTCAAATACTCCATGTTGGTTCAGTGATCAGGCATAAGAAGAATGCAGGACGATTGGGAGGACTGTCACAGCAGCAAAAAGTTCAGCTATTAGCCTATGCTCAGGTGTCCTCCAAAGTTGGCTGAGTAGATAAATCCTGGATACTCTTTACCAAGGATGTAACCATTCGAGCTTACTGCTCACAGGCCTTTAGGGTACACTTGCGAGGAAGAACCGAGAAAATTCAGCGGGCCTCTGGGTACATAAACCTGAAAACTGATCTTTGTTTGAAACCCTGGCCTGTGGGGGATCTGCCTATCTCCCCACCCTCAGATGCCTCTCACCGGACAGTCAAGCCCCGTAACATCCCCAGCACCAGGGCAAGAGTCAGTGGGTGGGGTCTCTGTGCAGGTATGCTCAGACTCATGGATGGGATGTAGTGTCACACAGGCACAGCTCAGGTCCTTTTTAAGGGCAGGACCGGTGCCTCTCCTTTCTATTTCATATAGAAACGAGCACAATCCTGGTGCCTTTGGTGAAAAAAACCCACGGGGGGTCCAACACACCTTTCAGTAGCCAAACATCACCATGAAGGTCCACTTAGGTTTGCAGAAGTCTTAAGAGATTTTCTGCCTTTGATCAGCAGAGGAAGATTATTCCTGGCTCTGGGTCTGGAATCAATTCCTCTGGTGACCCCTTTGTGATGACTGGAAGGGGTTGATAGCTGTGAAACCTCTTGCAGGTCCCACTTTACATCCACAGGAAACGGGACCTACAGTGTCTCTGTTCTGCAGGATACCAGGGACAGGAAAAGACCCCAATACTCTGCTTATGGCACATGGTATTTGCAAAGTGTCCCAAAACAAGGAGCTTCAGTTCCACCTCCCTAAGCCTGTCTCTTTGGAAAAGGACCTGCAGACAGAGCAGCAACCAGCACTCTGGGTGCCCATGAGAACCAGCACATCAAAGCCAGGATCTGCTTGCTCTATCACTCCAAGTCAGAGCACTGAAACAGCAATGTTTTCCTTTACAAACACATGATTGCTGACAAGTAGAAAGAGTTTGATTCTTATTCTTAAACACACAGATTTTAAAAACTTAAAAATCCAGATGTTGCCATTCCGGTGAAAAAATATATTTTTTGCCTCTCCCCAAAAAGACCCTATGCAAGGAAGTCCCATTTTCATATTCTGGGAGAAAAGCACCATCCAGTTCTCTCAATAACAAAAATATTACTGTATTGTCTATGGTCTGATTTGAGGCTCTGCCTTGGAAAACCTTGGAGTCACTATGCCGGAAAGATGGAGTCAAGCCCTTAATTTCTAAAAAGCTGGTTTGTCTCTGCATTTGTTCAAACAGCAAACTGACATGGCGTGGCAAAAGGTTGGGTTCATTAATTTAAAAATTTTAATTGAAAAGCAATTCAGATTTGTGACATATGCATCTGTGGAATTGATAGCATCTGTATCAGGAAAGTGACTTGAAAGAAGTTTTGGCAATTTGGAGGGAAGAAAGGAGACCCAAAAGATTACCACCTGACCCCCCACTAAAGCAAAAAAAGAAGCTGCAAACAGGAAACATCCTTGAACTTGGGAGACAAAGAGTTAATTATAATGGGGAGAAGTTTCTCAGTTTGACCTAGAAAAAGGTGAGCTTCAGCACAGATGTCTTTATAACCACCTTGATCTCAGCATCACAGTTTGATTTGGCAGTGTCCCTTTTCCACTATCACTGTCTCAATGACCTGTTTTGTTTTGGCTGAAAGGAGATAATTTTTCACTGTAGTCCAGAAAAACAAAAAAGAATACACCATGTCCATGTCTAAACTTCTCTGGAAAAAACCCTTTATCATCAACTAGTTAAAAATCAAGTGATTCTCCTGAAAACTATACTGTTCTGCTGTGAGAAATCTTTTGGGATACAGCTGGCTCAAATGCAGCCATTTGGCTTTAGCAATTTTGTAAGCAGTGCTTTGGGATTTTGTATGTTAATTCTAGATCACCTATTTTAAGATGATGATTTTATTATTCCCATCACCTTCAACAGGAAACAGACATAGTATTACAAACAATGGAGAACAGTAGTGTTCACCACCACGTTTCCATGTAAACATCATGCAGACAAAACATATTTAGCTCTGGCATCTTTGTAATCAAATTGATTTTTCTCTTCCAGCTTAAAGATGATAATGATCAGTGTGAAAGCAAAAGGATGAGAAACATCTACAAAACTTGGGATATAGTATTATGGACAATGAGACTGAAGGGATGTTAGGAGGCTGGCCAATCCATCTCTAAGGCTGGATCCACTCTTCCTAACCCACTCCAGACAGAATAACCAGTTCACAAAAACCTCCAATGAAAGCATTTCTGTAGCTCATTCAGGTAAACCTATGCCCTGGTTTAAAAGGCTTATGGCTAGCAAGCTTCTCTAAAGGTTGATCCCAAACTTCCCTTGCTTCATATTTAAGCCCATCCACAACGGATGTGAAGAATAATTCGCACCTTTGGGAGGTGCAGTGAGGAGTAGAAGTGTGCTTCCACTAGTTCTGGGTAAATTCCAGGTCAGATCTCTTTATTTTACAGATCATGGTACGTGATTCACTTTTAACTTTGTGGAGAACTTGAGTCTGGCACTACTGCAGAAAAAGAACAGTAATACAGTTATCTCTTCAGAGCTGTACTCGTGCTTTCCTGTTCATAAAGGATAAATGAATACTCCTATTGAGAGTCTCTGAAGCACATCTGCTAAGGTGCCACTTTTCTTGACTACAAAATTGAAGTCAATGATAGCCTTTTCTTTGCATGGGCTTTGGATCAGACTATAATTCTACTGGAAATGCACAGCAAAGCATTTAGGATGATGACATGCCTAGCTCACAACTAGTAAGATAAGAACCAAGGTAGCAGTCTTTCCCCCTCTTCTGTATCACCATTACCCTCCCCTGCCTATGGACTTATTGATAGCCACTAATCCACCAAATAATGTATTTCCAGAGCAGCTCTTAAACCTGCGTTTAGCTCATAAGAGTTTTAGATCCTCAAAGGGATCCTGGCTGGAGGAAAGGCATTCCTTCAAAATGCCAGCATTGCAAGGTTTTGCAGACTTATCTTCACCTCTGACTTACCTCTCACTTCTTCCCCTGCCAAGTGCATCAGGGAAGCAAAAGAATAATCTTTGGAAGAGAGAGTGGACCTTCCTCAATCCCATCACAGCAAAACTGACCATGTTTCCTTCCTATTCAGCCTTCTCTGCAGATCACAACAGCAGAAAAAGAGAGTTCTGTGCCTCCTCCCTCTAGCTCAGGCAACCACAGGACTCCTTGGGGTTATTACTTTACACCAATCACACCCCTCTGTAAAAGTGAGGAGAAACATCTTCACACTCCCTCTTTCAGCTAGTACTCTCAGCTCTAAAGGTAGAGGCACAGTCTCTTTGACTGCCCAGAATGAATTTTGTTTCTCATCATGGAAAGTAATTGTCACATCAGTCCCGGCCATCTGTCAGTCTCAGACAGGAACAGACTACTGGCCTCTTTGAGCATTCCCCTGTGAGAAGGTGACTTTATACCTACCCGAAGTCTTATTTAAGGAAGAGTCTGAATTCTTCCTCTTCCAGGCTGCTTGCAATTTTCCCCCAAATAAGGGACATGGACTAGACTACATAAATGCCAAAGCAGTTACCACCTATACAAGAGAAAACGATCTCATAAATCACCTTGACTGAAGTTCATGGGACCAGAGCCAGTCATGAGCCAGTTCCCACCTGGAGGCTGCCCAAGCGTATTAGACACGGTATGGTTTCCTGGCAAGAGCTGGAGGAAAATTCTGACATCAAGAAAGTCACATAATGGATTCTGTTGGGTCTAAAGTACCTGTGACAGGGTCTGGCAGACAGCTCTGATGTGACATGTAAGATTCACACGGCGTGTTCCAGGTCCAAGACATGGTCTGGGAAAATGTCTCCCACCATGATTTTTATGATATTTATCAGAGATGGCACTTTTTGCTGATTCCCCTTAGCAGCACACCTTCTTTACTACTCTGACATTACCTAACAAACATCTGAACTGGGACTGCAATCTTAGTTGGAACCAGCAGCCCTTTTTAAGTGAGGCTGCACACCTTGACAAGAAACTCATTTGCAGATCATGAACTTAAAACAAGGAAGACTGGAAGCCAATTGGCCTGCAAGACCTATGGCAGTTGCTAGGACTTCTAGCACAAAAGGTGCAGCAGCATGCACTCCAAACATATATTATTCCCAAGAAGGTAAGCTTTCAGATATGTAAATACATGCAGGGAAATATTTTGTACAGCCAAAATAGATAGAAAACAGCATTCTTCTATTTTACACCAAAATCCACTGTTCTGCAAGATCTAAAGGAGACCCTTCTACTCTTTGCTGGCATAACTAGACCACACGAAACCTGCGCACAGAGAAATGTCAATTTAACACAATCAGAAATAGAAGCTTTTGCTTGTCTGCAGTATTTCCACAGTTAACAAGTGTTAGCCTGTCAAAAGCATGTAAGGATTGGGAGTGATATCAGACTTTGTCCAATTTATCATCTTTCATATTAGGCTGTTGTCAAGTTATCCATAGTTAATCAGGAGACAAACCAAGACAATAAACCAACAGCAGGAAACTCAATCCAAGACGTGTGTTTCTATTCAGCGGTTCTGACACAATGTACGGAAAGATAAAGGGAGAAGTCAACTTCTGTTTTATTTATGCAGTCATAGAACAACAGAGGATTTAATTTCTCTCTTTTCAGGCTGAAGTTTCCTACTAAATGAAATGTCCTCTTCCCTTACAAATGTAGTTGGCTCCTATCATTAACAACTCCCCTTGCTGGAGAAACAGATGAGGCTGAATTGCCAGGTCATTCATTACCAGAAAATCAAACTCATTATGTACACTGGCTATCTTCTACAGGCTTTGGAGCCCACACAGATGGTGTCATAGGAGGTATAAACAGATTACTATACAGGTACTATTTTTAAACTCCTAATTTCTACACAGTATACTTACACTGCCCATTCCAGCTTCTCATTCTTGATTGAATTGTAGAGGGCCTGCAAATGGAGAGAAATGAGATGGAATTATTGCTTGACCCTTATCACACATGAATACATTGAGGAAATATACACATATGTTGAGGAAAGGTACCCAACTAATATCAGCAAGCAAGCTGCCTCTGACCAAGAAAGTACCATATCTGCTCATAGGAATGCAAAAATGTGGAGCAGAAATCTCACCTTCAGAAAATATCCTAAACGCAGGTTTTGAGACTACAGTCATTTCCCCAAGCAGGTTTTTGGGGTTCGTGGTCTGTGCCTTTTTACAATAGGAGGATCACAGAATGGTCTGGGTTGGAAGGGACCTTAAAGATCATCTACTTCCAACAACCCTCCCATGGACAGGGTCACCTTCCACCAGACCTCCATCCAACCTGACCTTGAACATTTCTAGGGATGGGGCATCCACAACTTCTTTGGGCAACCTGTTCCAGTGCCTCACCAACCTCACAGTAACGATTTTTTTCCTAATATCTAATCTAAACATACTCTCAGTTTGAAGCCATTCCCCCTTGTCCTGTCACTACATGCTCCTGTAAAAAGTACTTGTGAGCTCCCTTCAGGTACTGGAAGGCTGCAATTAGGTCACCCCAAAGCCTTTTCTTTTCCAGGCTGAACAATCCCAGTTATCTCAGCCTTTCCTCATAGGAGAGGTGATCCATCCCTCTCCTCATCTTCGTGGCCCTCCTCTGGACTCGCTCCAACAGATCCATGTCCTTCCTGTGCTGAGGACCCCAGAGCTGGATGCAGTGCTCCAGGTGGGGACTCACCAAAGCAGAGGGGTAGAATCCCCTCCCTTGCCATGCTGACCACGCTGTTTTTGATGCAGCCCAGGACACAATTGGCTTTCTGGGCTGTGAGTGCACATTGCTGGGTCATGTCCAGCCTCTCACCCACCAGCACCCCTGAGTCCTTCTCAGGATCTCTCGATCTGTTCATCCCCAGCCAGTGCTGATACTGGGGGTTGCCCTTACCCAGGTGCAGCATCGTGAACTTGGTCTTTTTAAACCTCATGAAATTCCCACGGGCCCACTTCTTGAACTTGTTTAGGTCCCTCTGCATGGCATCCTGTGCTTCTGGTGTGTCAACTGCGTCAGTCAGCTTGGTGTCATCTGCAAATTTCTGAGGCTGCACTCAGTCCCTTTGTCCATGTCATTAATGAAGATATTATAACACTGGTGCCAATATGGACCCCTGAGGGAAACCACTTGTCACTGATGTCCACTGGGACTCAAGAGACATTGACCACCACGCTCCAGATGTGATCGTCCAATCGCTTTCATATCCAACAGTCCTTGAAATTCAAGGTTCAACTTAATTTCCGACACTCAGTGAGACCTTTTTGTCATTTATTTTAATGGGGGCCAAGATTTCACCATATCGGCTTGCCTGTGAAAACCTGCTGAGGAGCTCTGTACCAAATGCAAACAGCCAAAGGGCATTTCTGCCAATTTGCAGGCATTTTGCCTAATTTTCATATGAGGCCTATCAAGAGATTTTAAGACCACTGTGCAGGAAGAAAGCAAAAGAAAGAGCTAGTATTTCTCCTACCATGTTGCCAGCAGCCCAGCAGAATCAGACACACCTCCATTTTTCTACACAAGCTCATGCTGATGCTAGCTGCCTGGGGTCACCCAGTATTTTTTATTAGAAGCCACTATGTTTCTTAACTATTTGGCCAAAGCCCCCCTCTTATTCTTTGACTCACTCTTATCTTCCTATTATGATCAAAATATCTCTTACATTTTGAGCCAGAAAACTACTTCAAATAAAAGGGATAGTGGCTGCATATTTTCCCCAGTTGCTGCCCCATTTTTTCAGAAGTAGCATTTTTTTCCCCATCAGCTGGCTGAATGAGTTTTTGAAACAGCAAAAACCTGGCTTGGGGAAACACAATTGTTGCTCTATGGCCCAAATGCCTACAATATTGGGTCACAACCTCTGAAAATGAACACCTGCTCTGTGCAGTACTGCATTTTATGAGATTTCACTGCTAGGAGACTCTCTAGGGATCACTACAGTCAAAGAGCAGGACACACGAAAGCAGAAGTCCAGATTGATACAGGAACAACAAATGCCCCAGGCTTCTGCCTCGTGAAATGTGACATGTGTTTGTCCCAATCTCTACTAATGAGCCAGACTCCCTCTTCCTTCTTTAGGGAGTAACAGACACTAACCCAGTCATATGGCACACATTTGACAAAGGACACTGTCTCCTACAGAGCATCAAACATAGCCTGTCAGAAAGTCTCTGCTATTTACAAAACAGAAAAAAAATCCTAGGGAGTATCCACAGCCTGGGCAGCTGTCTACAGGGCATGTCTGGTGTGTCTACCGAGCATGTTCACGGAGAGCTCAGCAAGGAGACCTCTCAAGGGATGCAGACACATGAGTTCTCATGCCTGTCCTCCAACCTACGTCTCTGGCAGAGACCAGGCTGCACACCTGATTCTGGACTCACCAGCCTTTTAAAGCTGTTTTATGTCCCTTCTCCAAAACATTTTATGCTTTAACATTTTCCTGCTGTCTACTGGGCACTCACATGTTCCAGAGAAGTAAAATTTCCTCCTGCCATGTTTTGCAGCCAGTAGCAGACGTGTACAGCACAGCACCTGCTCTACCATTTATTTGATGGCTGTTCCCCAAGGCCCTGATTCAGACAGCAGCTCTTTTCAGCAGACATTTCTCCAGGGTATGACTAAATCAAACAAACTCTCAGACAAGCACCTAAATGCTTCACTGAATTGCAACAAGCTGATCAGAGATTATGGCGTGGTCATGACTTTCACTGTACTTAACTGGCTGCAAGAACAGGTTTTATTAACTCATGTTTTCTCTCTGGGAGATGGAAAAAAAAGGAAAAAACCTCTAATTTAAAACACTCTTACAGTTTGACAACAATCACCACTTCTTACCTGCTAGCAAATTCACTGTGTAAGCCAGAAAATGGGAGGCTCAACCACAGCAGGGAATGCTAGAATGAATACTGTGTGGGTCTCATCTTCCAAGCTGGATTGATACCACTTGGAAAGGGGAAAGACCTTCTATCTCTTTTGGCACCCAAGGCTACTATAGCCAGGATCCAAACCCCAACATATCAACCACCCAGGAGTGTCCGACTTCCAACGCTTTGACTTTTTAGTTCTATTACCCAGAACGCAAAGACATATTCCTTAACAGCTTACATCTTTCCTCTTTCTCATAATTGCTGATCTCTTGGTCCACCGCACCTGAGGCGCAGTACTGCTGTTAGCTTCTTGGAGAAACAAATGCAGTTTTGAAGGCAGAATAAAAGAAATTGCTGCATAAAACAGAACAGCAGGCAAAATCATAGACATCTTCTTTACTTTAACTCCAGTGCTCTTTCTTACAGCTTCAATTTGAACCTTAGAAGATTGCAGTGTAAAAAAAGATGAGATTTTTCATGTGTTTGTGGGATTTGTTTGTATTTCTTCATAAACTAGGCAAGAACCACTTTCCTTTTTAAGTGGAAGGCTGTAACTCTTTAAGAAACTGCTGAATCCCATCCCCATTTTCCCTTTGGTAAGCAGGTAGGACAACTAAAAACCCAGATTTTCACAAGGCTCTCACCAGTTGGTACTTTTATTCCAATGGGAAAGAGAAGCAAAACTATGCAGAGAACGCTTTTGAAAACTCCTGTTTATTTTATAGAGCTGCCAAGAAAAAAAAAAGGTCACTCGCCATCCTCACCTTCCTCAAAACCTCCTCACATGCACAAACCACTGGACCCATTTAAACAGGCTGCTCTTGTCACCTGCCGGCTGCCAGCTATGCTGTGAGTCACCCTCTGCATGCAGAAGCAGTGCACAAAAGAAAGGCACAAGCAGGTGAGCAAAAAGGCACAAAGAGGTAGCAAATTACCCAGATACCGATCTTGGTAAATCGTCTAGGAAACAGCCAGCACAGGGTCCGCAAAGCCTGGCCAGCAGGGTGCAAGATGCTGAAGAGGTCCCAGAGCACTGTACAAGCCCTCCCCTCAAAAGGCAACATAGGGCTGTCTCATGAAGCAAACTACTGATTTGCTGTATGCACCAGCCCATGCAGAAAAGCCTGCCAAGAGGGAAAGGAATGCACCACAGGTGTTCTTTATTCTTGCTCCACACACAAAGGAGGAGCCAGAAACACCTGCCATGAGCAGGTGAATAGGCAAAACCAAACCCAAGTTCAGAGAGACGGCAGGGATGACCCAGACTGTCTTCTCTAGTTCTTGTCTCTCATGCTCTTTGCTCGCAACCAGTTCCTCTCTGATTTCTGAAGTCATTGTCAGGGAAAGGATCATCTGATCATTATAGGATGTAGCCTAGGTGGGTTTTAATGCCCCAAGGACAGGGATTCACTCGTGCTCTCTGAGCCAGGTCCCTGCCACTCTTCCCTGCTACCACTGGCAGAAGCCCTGTCTGAGTGAATTTCTTCTTCACCTTCAGCTGACGACGGCATGCTTGATCCCAGGCAGCCAAGGAAGCCCTGGACGCACCTCTGGGCAAAGACATGCTCAGTCTTTGCAGTTAGAAGTTCAGCATCTCCCCCAGTCACTCAACACCCATCCACTGGCTCTGCCCTTCGGACCAGAGCAGCCAGCCAGGCATCAGCCCCAGCTCCTGCCATATGTGCTTCATAGGAGGGAGGAAAAACAACTAAAGTAGCAGAACCCTACAAAAATAAAACAGGTTACAGAGGCAAGAGATACCACACATGTTAGGTGTCTGAATGGAGTCTAAGAGGTGTTAATGTGTTCATCCTTTGGACCAGGGCATAGCTCTGTGTCATTGCCTTCTGCCAGGTTTGGATGGGGTGTAACACACTGCTACATACCACTCCTGGCTTGCTGTTTAGGTGACTACGTGAAGGTGGCCCTCCCCCAGAACTGTTGCTTGCATACAGATCTATACTACTTCACCACCTGCTGTTTGACACCCTCCCCCAAAATCCAGATCTTGACATTTTCTCCTGTCCTCGTGCACAGATCTGTAACACTTGGCAAGGCGAGGATAAGGGCTCTGATCACGGAGTGCCTGTAGCTCCTCGCCAGACTCAAAGCCCACATGCCCCCGATTTCTCACGCATTTCCCCCTTCTGATGAGGATGCAGCAAAGGTGCCAGAATAGTACCCCCAAAAAAGCCCGTGCATTAGTGCACAGCATGGCGTGTCTGCTGATATTGCTCTCAATTCTAAATTCCACTGGTTTGTACAACAAACGTTCTTCTAACAAGCCAGCATACATTATTCATAAAACAGCACAGAGCTGTTCAGCAGCATATGGAACCGATGAATGTTGTTTTGGTGTGGGTGGAGATAGGGTTGATAGGAATGTTTTAGGGGGAAGGAAAGGAGATCATTTCACCCAGGGAATTTCAAGTGCGTCACCAACTGGAGGAGAACATTTCTGAGAGAAACTCCTCTGTTAAAAATCTGGTTTGTATGGAGAAGGAGGGGGAGGGGGGAAGGAAAAAAAGGAAGGAAAGATTGTGCCAGATATATCATCATAAAACAGAAAAGGATGGTTAGCTGGGGCTCCTGAGAGCCAAGAAATTAAAACCACACAAGAAATGCATCCTCTGCAAAACTGATACACAGGGGTTGCTTGAAAAGATTTGTTCTGTACTTATTGGAGTGTTTCATCAATGTTATTGTAAAGGCAGCATATGCATTACTGTGGATGAACACAGAAAAGGCTAGAGAAGTGTTTCTTGATAGTGGAGCACCTACTCAGGCGATTTCAAATTATTTTATTGGCCCTGTGCATTTGCAGGCAGGACAGGCACAGGCACTCTTCAATTCAGTCCACGGCTCTGGGAAAAGAGTGTGCCAGGAGAAGAGACTGCTGAGCACACTGGGTCTCACAGATGATCCTAAGGTCTCACCTTGCATGCAGTCTAGATTTGAGCCTAGTCTCTCCAGAGAACAAAGGTACATCAATTCACAGTATCCTTTTCACAAGTTCTCCTGCTGGCCTGAGGCTATGATACACACCCAGGATGCATCACATAGTGGACCTGCACACATACAGATGCGTGTGGATACACACATGTGCACAGAAGCACTACCTGATGTGTTTCAAGGAAATGATAGGTACTTGGGCTACCCAGCTTCTCCGACACTGGCTGCAAGCAGATCTCATATGCAGGCACCATGTTGGTGCTTTGTTCATACTAGCTAAAGCATGAGGACACATAATACACTCTAGCTAAGCAAAACAGGCTGAGTCACATAAGAGAAAAGTAACAGAGGAGTATGTTTCTGAGGCACAAATGGTTTAAATCTGTCTCCTGTCCAAAGCCAGCTGATGCAGTCACAGAAACAGGTCTTGAGCGTTGTAATCACTTTCAATGAGGAGCAGATAAAATACAAGGCAGTCCAGACACAAAGAGGGAAACACACCCATATAAATATGAAGAGGACAAGTCTACAAACCAAACCCTGCTTGAGACTAAGGGCAACTACATGGAATCAGTGCCCAGAAAAGCCCAGCCTTGAACTGAAAACAGTTCCCGAGAAGTGATGCACAAGCACGCACACACAGAGTTACACTGATAAAAAGACCTCCTTTGCCATACTACACATTAACAACTTCCAGCTCTCTTCCACCAATACGACAGTACCAAAGAGGCAAAGCTCAATTATAAATCAGTTCTCTCAATCAGGGACATCTTAGCAAAATAGATGGGCAGACAAAGATCAGAGGGGGGAACAGACAGATGAAAAGAGCGGGGCTGTCCAAAATCACAAGATGAATCACTGGCACAGCCGCTTGTCATCTTATCAACCAGGCAAGCACCACTGACGGGAATGCAGGGATCTTCTCAGCCCTCCATAACACAGCTTTTAGAGGTCTTAGATGCTCCACAGACACAAAAAACCTTTGTATGAAATAAGGAAACGGCACAACAAACTGAAACAAAGCTGCAGTGTGCTTCGCAGCTTACTGAGATAGGGAGGAGAAGAAGTGAGTATCTCTCACAGAACAACCTACAGCACTCGAGAGGCAGAAATGTGAATCCCACAGAGGAATGAACACAGAGCTTTCATTACTGCAGTAGTTAACTAACTGTGTCAGACACCATCCCTGGGAGATAGTCTCTGCCCTGAGGACATTACACCATGCATGCACAAAGCCTGGGAGAGGGAACAGAAGTACAGAGATTAAGTCATTCACCCAATGTCAAAAGACTCCCGTTTTCACCACATACAGGAGACTGCTCATGCATAAATCCTCCCACCAAATACCAAATACTCAAGCAATTATTCCCATGCTTAGGGTGAAAGTGATCACAGGAGCAGGGTGCCAGAGCACCTGCAAGATGCAGCCTTTACTTTGATATTTGTTGGACAAGCACATACTGCATCAGCAACAGCCTGAGAATGATGGCCAAGATATTTCTCTGCCACAACTCAGCAGCACACTATTTCTTAGATACGACTAATAAGGTCCTTAAAACAGAGGTTCATTAAATTGAACTGTATAAAATGCTTCATTTATTTGTTTGCAGTACTCTGTCACTGAAGTTATGCAGGTGAGGCTCTGAAATGCCATACAACCTGTAAGCTGGCAGTGAGTGATCTGCTAGGAACTACTGTGCAGCACTGGGGTCTTTTCACCATAGCAGAGGAGGTTTCTCTCAGAACAGACAGGAGATACACAGAAGGGACAGTACAGGAAGATCCACACCTGTACCTGCTTGTTTGCATGCACACAGACACACGGTTAAATGCTTGGCTGATGCTTTGAAATATTTCACCCTGATTCAACACACCTTTGCAAGCAGTTATATCTTTTAATCCCAAGACAGAATCAACTGGCAGCAAGAATGAAATTAGAGGCACATTTGGTCACGGCATAAAGTTCATTCAACCCTTGGAGACACGGAAAACCTTTGGGAAGGAAACAGCTATTAAAGGTCTTGCCAGGAGTTCCTGGGTGCTTCTCAGTTACTGTGTGGGAGCGAGGAATGAGGGGAAAAAAGAGATGCTGCATGAAGTGGGGGTTGTTTGCTTAGGAACTGAACAACTGGGCTGGGCTGAGTAGGGAGATGCTGCACACAGTCACTGTAGCAGATGGACATAGCCTGGGCTCCAAACCACTACAATTCACTAACATATTCCTATAAAGCACAAGTGACACCTTCCTAATAAATATTTCACAGCAATATTTAATTGTGCATGCAAGTGAGATAATATTTTCACCTAGTACCCACACATACTGAACCACAGAGCTGTAGATAAGGAGCAAGAACTGTTTTTCTACAGAAAACAATTCCCATTAAACAGATAATCCCAAGGACATCACTTGCCAACTCGGGCATCTTTCCCAACATCAGAGCTCTGATTAGCATTGTCACTAGCAAGTTTTCACTGTTTACTATTGCACCAAGCTCAGTGACAGGGCATTCAACTAAGACCCAATCACTATCACGGCAGACCTCTTTCACCTTCAGGCCTCTCCTCAAATGCAGGGATTTTTTTTCTGACCTGACAGCAATTCTGTGATCACTGCAGATCATCCGGAGGTCTTCACTCGTGCAAAGCGCAACCATTTCAACAACACTACCCCCACACCTAACCAAGCAAAACACTATTAATATTTTAGTTATTTACCTTGCTTTCTTTAGTAGAAAACTCAGAGGAGTTGGAGATTTTCATAGATTTTGACCGATGGGACTGCCGCCAGAGAGATTCTTCTCGGGAGTATTTCACCGAACCTGTGGCTCTCACCCGGACTTTGCTGGTGCTCTGAACACTGTTAACTCCAATCATTTCCAAAAGTGAGTGTATGGGATGGGGAAGAAGAAAGCTACTGGAACTTCCCAATCCCCTGCAGAGGAACTGGAAAAGCTTACGTCTGGAGAGCCCAGGTTCAAGCAATCAGTGTTTGCTTAAAGCACACTAGGCTGTTTTCCCCAGCATCTTCAGGCACAGTGTTTGGAGCCAGCCTGATTGTTCCAGGCATTGCTCACGTCACTGGACTGGGGGGGGGGAGGAAAAAAAGAAAAAGAAGAGGCTGATAGAAACTCCTCCCCTGCTCCGCTCCCCTCTCCAGCATCAACTCCCCCTTCATACACACACCAACGGTGACAGGGAGAGAGGTGGAGAGAAAGATGCTGGAACAAATGCCAGCAGATCAAGCAAGAGATTCATTTTCAGTTCACGGGGCCACACTTCCCTGCCTGCAACAGCCTGGCATGCTCGTTACTGCCTGCAACAACAAAGAACACTGTGAAAAGAGTCTTCAATCACCTGCCAGCTACACGCTTCTGGATGTGAGCAATACTGACGGATTCCCAAAGCATTGGAGAAACGAGTGAAAACCCACAACACCATAACGAAGTACTGGCAAGCCTCAGAGAGATGCATCAGCAAATTTCCACAACTCTAAGGGTTTGCACTTACTAGCCAGAGTCCTCAGGGTGCCTTCCCAGGGTGCAAGGGAGAGCAAGACCACTTTCACAAGCTAAAAGGGACTCAGGGGAACTTTCCCACGGTGATCAGTGCAAACCAGTGGCAGAGCTGTGAGCAAGCAGCTAGGGACTCATCTCCCCACCTGGCATCCAGGAGAGCTGTACCTGTAGCCCTCCACAAGCAAACTGCACGCTTCAGTGGCTGACCCCACCAGCAGTGCAGCCCCCCAGTGGCACCCTTTTCCTCCCTTGTGGGAAACCCACACAGCCTAGTGATGGGAGGGCCACTGCCACGGCCCCTGGATGCCAGACGCACTGCTCCAACCCACAGGAGCCTGGCTCCGGGGATCAGGTACGCTCCAGGCACCTGGAGCCACTCTCCCCCATGCAGGGGGTGAGGGGAGGCCGACACCAGTGGGAGCTGGTACTCTTACTTAGGGGTGGATGCGCTATATAAGGGAAAAGAGGTGTTTACCTCAATGTTGCAAAAGCACCATCATTTCTGGCTCCTGGAGACCCAGAGTGCAGCAGACTGTGCATTACCATGGCAACATGCTCAGATGAGAGAGAGAGATTTCTCTGCTCTGCTTTGCTCAGCACAGGATCGTGGCAGCTGCCGACACGCACTGGGGCAGGTGGAGCAGCTTGTGCAAGCAGGAAGGCAGAGGTGGACAATGGGGACATTGTCCCCAACCCATGAAGGGCAAACAGCTTGTGCAGAAGGAGCACAAGGAGCTGGAACACACTGCAGCATGGGGACCTCACTGCAGGCTAACACTGGGTTCAGCAACCTGCCCTGTGCCACAGGCAGGGTAAGGACAGCAGCAGTGGGGTCAGGGTCTGGGAGGACACCAGAGCCTCTCCCACCCCTCACATGATGACATATGGGGAGCTGCAAGTCTGTGCATGTGGACAGGGACAAGGCATTGCTGCCCTGGCATGCTGGGGCGAACGTCCCCTGCTGAGATGCACCAGGCAGCTGAAAAGCTGGGTGAAGAGGCTCAAGTCCTCATTCACACCTGAGTCTCATTCAGTGCCTGCTGAGCCACCCCAAGGCAGACTGGGAGTTTGCTCACCCTGTGTCGTGCACAACAGCACCCAGGGGTAGGTAAGATGCAAATGAACGGAGTGGGCTTTTCCCCATCTTACATCTTCTCAACCTCTTGCAATCAGGGATTTCCATCCTTACTGGGCAAATGGCTAGACAGCCACATTATGGTCCTAGGTGCACTTTTGCTCTTTGGAGGTGCTGCTGTCTCCCCAGCATGCAGCAGCCTTTCTGACAGCAGTCACTCTTTGCTCATGTTACCCCCAAGGGTGCTACAGGTGGAAATCCTTCCCACAGACTGCAATAGGCATGGACCATGCTGAAGGACAACAGTCAGTGGAGCAGGGAACAGGCAACCTAAATATCAATACAAGAGCTGTCCCTGGGTTGAGAAACTTCTAATTCCTCGCAGATCCTGCCTCCCTCCTGCTTAAGGTACAGATTTCTTTCCTCCCAGACAAAAAGCAAAATGCATCCTCATTTTCACAACAGTCAGGTCTAGCAAGCCCATCCCTACCTCACACATTAAGATCAAATCTCAAAGTCCTCCAGAGCCTTTTTACACAAACCTGTCATTGCTGGAGAGTAACTGAAATAAACCTTTTTCTCTGGCAACAAGTAATTGCATACTCTAAGTTACTTGTGCCACTTCCCAAAAGAATGGGTTATGTTACTTAACCCATCTGAAATTATCCGCTGCTAGTGGAAAGGCTTTTCAAAGAAAATCTCTTCTTTGAGGAAATTTTCACTGCAGTCAAACCGCTCCAGATGAGCTAAGCAGCAGGTCCCGACAGGTGCTACGTAAATGGCCACAAATCACTCTCTATCCCAGCAGTCCCCTGCCTTGCAGATTATTCTCATCCTCAGACTTATAAGGCCAACTCCCCAAGCACCCTCGACACATCTGAAATAATTATATTCCCTAAATATCCCACACAGACCTAAGCCGATGTCAATTACACAGAGCAATTTTATTATTAAACACAAGCTAGACTGAATCACAGCAATATTTCTCTTGCCCACAGCACTGTCACTGCTGCCTAATTGCAGCAGCTCACAAAGCATTCTCTGAGCTGAGGTTAGCAGATCCTCAGGTAGGACAGGAACTCTCCTCCACGAAGGAGCCTTCCTCCATGAAGGAACAGGTCTGTTTCTTTTGCGACCAAGCAGCAGTCCAAAACTCCAAAGGTGACAGGCTGTTCTTTTTTTTTTTTCCCAACTGAGTATGAAAAACACTTCTCGCCCCATACCCTCCCAAAAAGAGAGAACCTCCTGAGATCATGCTTTTAAAGCCCTAAATGTCTTCCGATTAGGGATTTGGTTTAGATGTCATCAGCACCCCTGATTTTCATCTGCAAGCGATAATACAATCTTGTACTCCTGACTGAGCCAGTATCCTGTGTACACACTGACTGTGTTTCGGGGAAAGACCACTCTTCGACATCAGAGAAGACCCACCATTTTAAGAATCAGCATGCACACAGGATTGATTTATGTGTGTAGCTGAGCAACTGGGATTTCTGAGGGAGAAGTGCATTGTTAGCATAAACAGAGGGATAGAAGGGATGTTTTTGAAGAGGGGCTGAAATAGCTGTGCTATAACAGGAAAATGCAAGCTGACCACACCCAGGGGACCCCCCAGGTGTGTCAAGAAGTCATAATCTTCCCCTTGTTCAGAGGCCAGCAAAGCACTGGTAGGAATGGGGCAGAATGCAGATATTAATTTAGTCAGTGACACCACTGGAGTGACCAAAAGGATTGTGACCCTATCTATGGACCTTCCCTATTCGTTCCTCTAAGTAACCATAAACCAGCAGGAAAATTTTAAACTCTGAGTCAACACAGACGCAGGAAGAGAAAAACAGTCTCCTTTATTCCTTCCACCTCATCCTCTTAAAGCTGCACAAAAGCTCCTCACCTGTGACAGGCACAATGTCAGACTACATCACCCATGGAGGAAACGGGCAGCTGTTCCAACTTACTCTGCAATAAGCTCCTTCCCATCTGTTCCTCCCACCAGTCAAGTTTCCCTGGGAGGCGAAACGTATTCAGTCCTTGCTTGGTCCTCCTGATGTCATTCAGTGAATCAATAACAAAAGAAGTAAAGCTGCAGAATTCAAAGTAAAATTCAGCATTGGCTTTTGGCGTCCAAACCTAAGGACATCACTGTATCTGAAGAAGAACTCCAATGTCCTCAAACAAAGCCACAAGAATCCATTAGCATCATTTAAGCCTGATGCCAGTGACAAAAATACAAACAACAAAAGCTGACAAAATACATAAACACACACATACCAATTACTTAAAATTTACCCTCCAAAGCCAGTAACGTATTTGCATAGAACAGAAAGGTGGAACTATTTAATGCTGCCATTAAATGCTGTTTGTTAAATAAACAACACTAAATCTCTCATAAGCTTGCTTTCCTTCTTCCTTCATCCTTTTTTATTCCTCCTCAAAACAGAAAGGGAGGGGAAAGTTAATTCTGTTGGATAAGCTACTCACACACGATGGCTACAGAACTGGAGCTTAACAACCACTCAACAGTAACATTCCTATAATATTAAGATAATGATTTCTGAGATCTGCTGACTAGGGGGAGCTGACAATCAATATTAAATCTAAATGTCTACAACTGCCATCCCTGCGAACAGCAGAAATAGTAGAGCAACCACTTCATTTCTACATGCATAAGCAATCAGGTCAACAGGAATCCTAGCAGGGTAACAGCAGGAATGGTGGGAGAATGATGGATAACCACGTCAGGGCAACTGAAGTCTCTGCGTTACACGAGGAGCATGTTAAAAGCATATCCACAATCAGCTGGCTCGTGATCACAGCACAGGTCTTTACAACTGACATTTTACATCAATAAGCCCCTAAAAGTGAGCAGAGCGACAAAACCATAATGGCTGGTAGAAGATCAAAACAATCCTGGTATCATTGTACCTCTCTGGGGTCCATGTTGCACCTTAAGCCAAAAGAAACGACTCCTAAGGTAGGTGCCCTGCCAAGAATGACAGGAGACCACAGTCTTAATGAAAACAAGCTGCTTGATAATAACAGCATGCAAAAAAATCATGCCCTGTTATCCTGATTAGCACTGCAAGTGAGAAGGTGCCTTTAGCCATCTTCATGTTCCTTGCAGCAGATCTGAAAACAGCTGTTTCACAGACTAGCTGTTGTACTTCCTGGCAAATCACTATAGTATCCAAGGGAAAAAGTTTCTCGTCTTGAATTCCTCCTTTCAGGAATTATCATCTGCTGTCAACAGAGCTGACAAAAAGTGAGCCATATAGTAGGCATCAACTAACACAGACTACCAAGTTCCTTAAGTTAAAGCTGCCAAATGTAGCTACAGAAAACAGCAGCACCTTGAACAAATCTGTAAAAGCACCAAACCCCTAAAATTCTGCATGGCTGTGACAGAAACCCACAGGGAGGTGATCCAAGAACTGATGCAAAGCCTACAAAACTACCTCAGATCAGCTGCAAACAACCTCTGCCTCTGTCCCTGCAGCAAGCATGCTTAGCTTAGAGTCAACAGCACTGAAATAAACCCCTCACCACCCAGCACTCCCACAGAGATCTCCATAAAAAAAAATGAAAAACAACCACTCTCCAAGGCTTCTGATTCAGACAGCAAACACAGTAACAACAAAAAGGAAAAGGGGAAAAGAAGGAGAGGAAGAGGGGGAGAAAGGAAGAGGGAGGAAATGAAGAGTGGAGAAAGGAAGAGCGGAGGAAAAGAAGAAGGGGGAGAGGAAGAGTGGGGGAAAGGAAGACTGGAGGAAAGAAAGGGGAGCAAAAAGAAAGGGGAGTGAAGAGGGAAAAGCAGGAGAAGAGAGGGGGAGGAAGGGAATCGAGGCCACTCTGACATCCACACAGGTTTCAAGTGGGTGTCACCTGTGCTTGTAAGTATTGCACCATGGAAGAAGCAGCTCCATGGGGAAAAATAGACACAGGCTTTGAAATCCTCTTCCTGCAGGTACCTATGAACACACCTATGGAGCCATGTCTGGCTGCCTTGCACCAAAAGCATCTGAAATCTTTTCTGAACCACATGATGCCTTCCAGAACCCATCTGTCAACAGTGCAGAAAACTGGTCCCTTGGATTTGCCCCGTATTTGTACCAGGATCCTGTGAACACTTAATCATTCAAGGAAGTATGACCTCTGAAGGAAACTAAATGTTCCATTTAACATCACAGGAAAGTAGAAAAAACATTTTCAAAATTTAAGCCTAGCACTCTTGTTTGAAAGAAAACAGTGTAACTGGGTCAGAGAAAGAACAGTCCAATGCCATTTGAAAAGTTGGTGATAAATGGAAGGAATACCAAAGATTTATACAGCAATAATCCTAAAACTGGTGGAAGTAATGTTCTCTCCTCTTTTTTTTTTTTTAATATGGTATAAATTATATTCCTACTCCTCCTTCCCTGGAGATGCAGCACAGAACTTAAATTTCAAGCAGATCAGTGGGTGGAAGATCAAAGAATGTTTTTCAGAATTTGTTTTCTACCTACATGGAGGTGGGAGTAATATGTCATAGGGACCAAAATGTATGTGTGACATTGTATTAGAGATTTCCCAGCCTGAAAAGAGCCCAAAATTCCTCCTTTAAAGTGGCAGAGCACATCATTCCTGGAGACTACCAGTCTGTATCCTCCACATTGACAGCATAAGAAATGGTAAGCTCCAAAGGGTGACATTTATCCTTGGGAGCTGCTATGTATTTCAGTTAAAGTGGGAGACAACTGACAGCCTTGGCTATCTGATAGGCTGGAGAAGCTAAACATCAAATATTCCCTTGTCTGATCAACCTAGACAAGACGCAGCAGAGACCTTGCCTCCACAGATGAAAATTAACCCCCCAAACATTCATTATAACCCTAGCATTGAGCCACGTAATTGCAGCCAGTAGTAATGGAAATTCTTAGCTGACTCTGCTTGGGTTTCACTCCTTGCTGACACAAAAGCCTGGTAGGCTAGGTGAGATCTTTTGAATAACAATTGGAAAGTAAAGAGATGAAAGGTTGGAGGAGCAAAAATAAATCAGAGAACTGCAGATCGTGAAAGCAGGAACAGGTCTATCCTGAAGTGTTGGTTCCTAGTGAGATACGCAACACCCAGTACCATGCCTAGACTATGAAGGGCAATCCTTATTCTTGGATCCCCATTACAAAATTTTATGGTTTAAGCCTTGTACAAAATACTGCTTTCTCTGCTCAGACACACAGTTGGTGTACAGCGTTAGGCTTTTGCTATGATGAGGCTTTCCTCAACACGATATCTGAGCTTACTTGACCTGAGGAAAAATATACAGATTTCAGATTTTTCTTTTTATATGCATTGAACCAAGTTCTTGGAATTGCAAAAAGAAAACATACTTGCATTTGAACAGGGCAGGAAGGTGTCAGGGATACAAAGCGATGCACACACCATCAAAACCTGGTTCAATTCACAGTTCCGCACAGGCATGATGAGTGGTTATTACTCTTAAAAGGCTGAATGACAACTCCCAAAAAATTGCAAGCCAAAGGAGACAAAGATCATCACAGCAGGAAGGCTCTCACCAAGGATGGGAGAGAAGACAAGTCAGATGTTCTCTTCAGTCACTACAGCTCTGTGTCTCCTCAGAGAGGATGCTTTCACAAACAACTGCTGAAGACTAGGATTAATGATTCCATCCTGCATTCCCTGACTTTCATACTGCCAGATTAGACTCTGCTGTCTCCTAGCAGCTGAAAGGGGCCTTCAGCAACAGATCTTCCATTTCATACAAATAAGAAATGGCCCAGAAATATTATTTCCAACAGAAATATTTTTAAGAGGAAAAACTTTATTTTGGGGGAGAAACATCAAGGCAGAGCTCTGTCTTCTTCAGTGAAGCAAAGATACTTGGTCCCCTCCAACCCCTCCTCTGCCCACAGCTGCAGGGTGCTCCAGCAGTCAGTGCTGTCCTCCTGGGGCCCTTCTGGCATGCTGTCACATGCTCCTGTCTCCCCAAATTCATCAGGCTTCCCTGGAAAGTGGGAATTTCTTGCCATAAAGAGAGGAAATGGATGGCGTGCAGAGACTGCTGATGAGAGCAATTAGGGAGCACACAGCAGTCCGATTAGTGTGATCTTCTCTGTGTAAAGGAAGGGCTGGGGGTGTGTAGGAAGGAGTCAGCCACCTGATGCTCATCCCCTTTTCTCTGCTAAATACCTGAGATGATTGGAATGGATGAAGCAAGATGTCACTAACTCGCTTTACACTCAGTGTTTGTTTTGGAGGGCTTTTAAAGGGGATTTAAAAAAAAGAGAGAGAGAGAGGAGGCAGAAAGACAGCTGCAAAGAAAAAAATAAAATTTTTAATTAAAGTGCAGGGAACTGACAGCAAAATTAGATAAACCCTACCTTGCAGCTTCTACAGGAAATTGCATATCCCAGGAATCCTGATCAAGAATTCAGATCATTTAGGAAATTAAGGAGGACTGGAGAGTTCAGCACCAGCAACTCTTAAGTTAATTTGGTCACTTCATTACAGTGTTTCTGCAGGAGATAAGGTCTATCCAAAAAACAGCCTTTGAGAAAAAGCAGATCTTTTAAGCAGGATTGGCGTCTTATCCCCATCAGAAGCCCCTGCCAGGATGATGCTAGCCAAGTCCCTGCAGGGCACCCCAGGTGCCTCAGCATGATGGAGGTTCCCAGGCAGTACAATGGGTCAATGAAAAGCTGCCACCTCCTACCAGAAGGCACAGAGCCAGGTCTGACCCCCTCACGTCCAGTGTCCATGTCACAGGGCAGCACTGCCACCAGAGTCAGCCCCGTGTCAGAGCCTGGGTGATGCCCCTGATTCTACAAACGAGGTACCCTGGACACTGTAAATGCAGAGGATATTTACTCATGCAGGACAGGTGGTACTTTGCACACAGCCTGACAACAGAGCACCCCTCCCAGGACACTGCCTAACAAAAGCAGGGACCTGTTTCCTCAGAGGTGACTCCTTGCAGGCTCTCTGGACCACGGCAGACATTTTCTCTCCTTGCATATGAAAGGCCTTGTCACTGCCACCTTGATGGAGTGGACTCCCACACACCTTGCCACAAGGTGACAAGATGAAGACACGGTGGCCAGCACAGTACTGGCACTTTATTTGTGGGGACCACAGTGCTTGTAGGAACTGAAGCAACCATGCACGGCCAAAAGTAGGCTCTTTCCAAGCCAATCTCCTTCTCATTCCAGAAAATCTTGTGAAGACCAGCTTTAAAGAAGGCTACGGTGCCACTATAGAGTGTCACTATACCAGATTAAAACTGGTACGAGTACGTGAGAAAGGAACCACTCCTATGCTGTAATCATGAGGTTCTTGACACTGACAAACCATCAGAGTGATTTTGTTATTTTTCAAGCAGAGAGACCCTAGTCATGGCTTCCCTTTCTAAGGTAATAAGAGAACAATGGTCTGGTCATGACTCTCTCAGGCTAACAACCCACAGGTTGAACTTAGTTGTTTTAACTGTTTCTGCTGTTCAGCTCTCTCATTCATGATAGTGCTCCTTCTCTCCTTCTGCTCCTTAGCTCTGCAGCATCTGCAGCAGCTAATCTGGGATGATGGGAGACGAGAGCTGCAGCTGGGTCTCCTTGTCTCACTCAAGTCCCTGTAAACCTGTCACTCATCCCCACCTGTGAATGCTGGTAACTATGTGATTCATTAACAGCCTTAGGAGCAAGCACTGAGCCACTCTAGAGCAGAGTACTGCAGCACCAGCTAGAACACACATTGGTCACAACTCTTAGAATTTAGCACTCCTTCCAATGCCTCAACTCACCTGAACAAAACGACCTTTGCTACAGTATAAGATCAAGGCTGAAATTTAGGATTACCTTGCCTGATAACAGCTTGGCACAATATAAAATTATTTGCATGCCTGGACTGTGACAGCTCAAAGGATGGGAGTTTCAAAAAATCTTCCTGCTTTTGAAAAAATTAACTTTCAATAACCTTAGTCTGCCTGATTCAAGGCAGTCCTGACTCACCTTCTACATCAGCCAGACCCACAGAGATGGATGATCCTGATTTACACTTGAGAGAAAAATCTCAGCTTGGGAAGGTGGTTCTCATTTACAAGGACTCTGTTCCAGTTTGAAGGCATACAGGAACCCTGAAGTTAAGTATAAACTATCACTCTCTGGTCAGAATGCACTGACAGAACACAACTAGAAATCAGGCTACTGTCTCCATGTCTAATCTTTACTAGCAGCTGATGGCAGACAAATGGGATGTGTGATGGACAGTCAAACTGGAGCTAAGTTGGAGTAAAAGGCAAGGTACATATATCTGCTTGCCTGGTAAAGTACTGAATACATGAATACTGAAAGCAGATCCCCTGGTGAGAAGAATGCTTTTAATCACAGTTTGGCACATTTGTCTTTATGGGTCCCAACTTTAAAAGCAACCTCAGATCTGACCAAAGGAATGAGGAAAAAGAAAAGGCAATGAATCTTTGTGCAGATGGGTGTATGAAAGCAGAACTTTTTTCAGTGTTAATGAACAGACAGCAAGACACAAGGTGAGCAAGATCATATTAGCATTTCTCATTTCTATCTCTAACCAAAGTAAAATATCTGTTCTCAAAGCACTGACAGCAACACACTGAGAATCAGGTCATGAAGGCCTTGTGGTGTTTACCAAAAACGTTCTTGTTGTTGGGAAAAAACTTAACAAAACAAAAAGATGGCTCCCTCAGAGAAGTGTAAAGAAAGGAGCAATTGGATTTGATGTCCCGAGTTTTCTGAGGCTGATAGCAAAGAAGCGTGTCACTCCTCACATGCTGATGTCTGCCCCTTGATGGGTTATTTTCCTATCCAGACAAAACACTCAGGGCCACACTTTGCACTCAGCAGCACCACGGGTGAAGGGACTGACTGAAGACAATGTCTGATCAATGCCTGACAGCTGACTGTCCTGGATAGCCCAAGCAGTATTTGCAACCCTAACACCGTGATCCGGATCCACAGTAAATGCTGCATGGAGCTTCATGAGCACTCAGGTCTCCCTGGTCTTCTTTTCCCTCCAGCATTGTTCAGCTTTGCTCCAGGACTCAGCAGAGCCGCAGAGCTTCACAGAGCGGTGCAGCAGAGCTATGAGGAGAACACAGAGAGACTGAAGAGGCAGAAAAGCCCACTTGCTTCCCCATGGGTCTGCATCACTCACCCGGGGGTGCTCCGGAACTCACTCCCACAGGGACACACTGCCACCCTGTGGAAACTGTTCATCCTCTCCCAGGCAGCCGGGGAAGGATGCGGGAAGATGGCTTGCAGCCTCACCAAAGCCCATTAGCTCCACTGCTAATGAAGCAGCAAGCCAAATGCACTTTGGTGCTGTGCTGAAGCAGAGCTCTGTGAATTTAATTTATTGAGACTAATGCAAAATTAATTTCTGCTAAGTCTTTGTAATCACACAGTTAGTGGCAGGGTGGCTGCTGTGGACACAGGAGGTACTGAAATGTACAGTTACTGCCACTCGCTTCACTGATATATTAAAAAACAAGGGTCAGTTCATCAGCCAATCTTCAGACAAGCCAGATGAGAGACCAAGGCTGGGATTCACCTCTGTCCCCAAGACAGCAGCACATAAAAAAGGGCAGAAAGCCCCAGGTAAGCTGGGATGTTGACACTGAACTTTTCTATCTGTCTACATCTAAAAAATCCTGAGCCCTGATCTTTGCTTTGGACAGCCCAGAGAAGAGCCAGGCAGACTCAGCATTAGCAGGTGAGCACTAAACACGAAGGTACAGCCCCAGCTGCATAATTCTGTCAGCAGGAAAACAAACAGCAGGTGAGCACCAGTAGAAGTCTCTCATCAGTGCACTCAGAAGGTTATTTAAACACAGTTTGGAGATCTATTTATTCAATAAGGGCTGTAATTAGCCTGCAAATTAATCTCAACACATCCCTCTATGGCAAACTGAGAAATGAGACTCCTTGGGGGAAAAATAAATTCAAGTGTTGCTACTGACAGATGAATATTCTGTACCAAGATTTAAAAATTAAAGACGTTAAATCTAAAATAAAGGAGTGTTGAGTTTATATGCCTCACTACTTAGTAAGATCTCAGGCAGGAGGGCCCAACAAAAAGCTCCCTGAAGAGGCTGGAGAAACTAAAGAAACTACCAATACCAGAAAACAAAGTCTGCCACTTGTAACCATGCAGGTACATCTGTATTTCACAATGGGCCTGACACAAAACCTACAGAAGAGATAGCAACTCTTTTGATTTATTTCAGTAGGCTTTGGGTCAGCTCTCAGATGCAGCAGCCTCTTATTTTTATTTCCATCACAATAAAATAAAATTAAGAACTCTAGTGTATGCGCACCTGCCTTCATTCAAACAGACTGCTGTTTCACGCCAGCAATCAGACAAAAAAGAAGTGAAACATTCTCATTATTATTGACAATGAAACAAGATTTGTCCTGCTCAGCCTTCTTCCCCGTTCTTCAGATTTAACTCCTGGCACAAACTTAATGAACAAAACCCGAAGCAGAGCAGCCTGTGCCAGACAGCACATTATAATCTGAAATTACATCTCCAGTTCTAATGTGAAAACCCCAAAGCACCTTTGATGAAAAAACACACATGCCCTCCAGATACACAGAGATCAAGATTAGCTCTTAAGTATTCAAAGTCAGAACCAACTGGCTGCTTCTGCCCAGTGTAATCAGGAGACAGCGCTCTGGGTTGGCATGGGCACAGGACTTTACAAGGCACACAGCTCTGGAGCCAGCCCTGCTGGAGTTCAGTCTCGCCTCTCTGCGCTGCAGAGAATCTCAATCACTACCAAGTGAAGGCAAGAGGGAAAACAACAGAATAAACACTGTATATATTATGTATGTTCTGGGAGGAGAAACGTGCCCGTCGCTTGTCATGTCTGACAATTAAGATTCAGGAAATGCAAGACCCGTGTTCCGTTTTGAAGCTTCTCTCAGTAAAAATGAAACCCCATGTTCTGTAGTTAACTCCTTACCTTCAACAGCCCTTTTGGGAAGTCTTTGCCATCATTCATCCCTTGAAGGTTAGCAACGAACTCTTGGCAGGTCATCTTTTTCCCAATGTTCTGGAAGGGATGTCAGAGAAACACAGCATCATATTCCTGCTGCTTTCCAAAATGACATGAGTGAGCAACATCAGATTAAATGCATCTCCCTGCTCTCATTTTAAGCCCAAGGCAGGCAGCACTAAGAATGCATTCACGAGATTACTCAGACACAAGCATCCTTGTATGCATATAGCCAGAAAAGGGAAGGTGCTTTTGCACCGAAGGGCCCACACACCCATCCAAAAAGAAAAACAACTTAATACTGGGGGTAATGAAGCGGGCAATGATGAAGCTCTCCAGTATCTCCATGGTGCCTTACATCTACGTCTCAAAAGGCTCTACCAGCCTCTGATGGAAAAGCTCTACCTGAATCTGCTGTGGGGTACAAGGGAACAGCTGACTGAGGCCCTTTCCAGACCTGTTACAATTTCCAATGCTCCCTTCAAGTATCAACTGCCCTGAGTTGCAGTACGATGCCCAGAAGCAGCCATTACCTCTTCTGACTAACAGGCTGAGGCTGCCTTGACATCTCCATAATATTGTTCTCATTTCTCTCTTCTCTGTTCTCTCTTCTCTTATTCTCAGACTGAAAGTTGTCCAACTGAGCCACAAATGGCAAAGGAACAGCTATGTTCATGTAGGATCCAAACTGTTCCATACAGAGGCTTGAGGGTGCCCTGACTGCTCTTGGATCCCAGTCCCCATCACCCCTCAGAGAAAGTGTCCGTACTCAGACCCCCAGGTGCTAGAAGTTCCATGCTTAGCACGTGGGGAGCCTTGTGCGTGGACAGCAATGACAACACTGCATTGATGAAAAGGAAAACAAAAGAGATCTGAGAAAAGGAAAGCAGCCTGAGGTGAGCTGTGAAACATGGCAAAGGCAGAGGAAAAATGGGGCTCTGTGATGATCATGGTATCTCTGGGGATGGCACTCTGCCAGTCAAGAGAAAGGGGTGAAGATGACTTCTCCATGGTCAGGGTATGCTTTGTCTGCACAAATACAGCAGAAGAGCTCTGTGCAAAGACAGTGTCTTGGGCTAGAAGCAAGAGCCCAAATTAATACATGAGTGAAGCCCAAAGGAGAGCACCAGCTGGTAAAACAAGTCATTTAATGTTACAGTTACATGATAGCTTGGACTGTACATCCTCTGCTTCCCTTTCATAATGTCAGATTAGGGAGAAATGGAAAACCACCAAATCTTGACCATCAGCCTCCCCTGCCCAGAAAAGAAAATCCCACAGCTTGTGGCCAGCACAGACCCGCAGAAAGAAGGCAAGCAATAATACCAGAACAATGCACAGCTTCCCACACACAACAAGAAGGCTCCTGACAACACAGTCTGGCTGTAACTCTGGGTCTCCGGTTGCTAAGATTGCAGAATGCAGCTCACAACTGCAGTCTTTAGGCGCAGGCTGGAGCTGGTCTTGTAGACTTGCAAATGCTTTTCCCTTCTCACTGAGACTTCAGCCTGCTTCTTTTTCTTTCCTCCACACAGCAGTTTGCAGCTTCCCCACAGTGAACAGCAGATTCAACAGATTCCCAACAGCAATGTGGCACTGCAGAAAAATGGCTGTTTTGGTCCAGGACCAAAGCTAACATCTCTGCACAGTGCCACAGAGGTTCCACAAGATGTGCCTGGTGTTTAGAGATAACTTAAGAGTCTCTAGCTCCCGCCTGGGTGATGACCTCAGTGCAGAGAGGCAAGCATGCACCTCCAAGACCCAGCTAGCCGAAATTATTAAGTTACGAAGAGAATGAAATGTGACAAGACAGGGAAAATAGAGGGATAAGTAAGAGTTTGTCTGCAAGAGTATAAAGGAAGTGTGAACTGAGCAGAGCAGCAGCACCACAGCCCCACGAGCAGTTGAGCTTATTGTGAAATAAGTGTCTGCACTTATGATCAGTAAGTCAGTAACAAATGGAGTTCAGTGTAGACAAGCCCAGTGACTCATTTTCTTCCTGCTCCAGCAAATTCCTGGTAAGGATGGGGCAGACCATTATCTCTGTTAGGAAATAGGCAATTAGGCATATCTGCAAGGGCTGCATTCCGAGTCAAAAATGCCAAACTTACCACCTATGTGGAAAAATGCAAAGCAGCAAGAGGAAGATCAAAATGACAGGAAATCAGAGGGGTCGGAGGGAACATGATGACACACACATGACACAGCACAAGCAGGACTCTGGCAAACACCACAGCTGCATATATGTAAAAACACACGATCAACTGCCAGTGGTATAAACCTCCAAAGTGACACACTGCAACAAGCAGCCAGGCTTCAGCTGCAAATCAGCAGCAGCAATGATGGGTCACAGCTGGATTATTTATTTATTTACTCCAGCATCTAATGAAGACAGTAGAGCCCACTAAAGAATCGCAGGGAGCAACGGGAATTGCTGCCAGGCTGATGCATGACCATTTGTTCTCCCTCCCTGGACTGTGAGCCCAGAGAGGCTGGAGAGCAGGAATCCCAGGGTGTTCATCGCTCTGGGGAGCAGGATACCTGTGCGTGACATCTCAGCTGTGCTCAACAGAAGTTGTGTGTGCTGAGAGGCAAACTGGGACACGCTGCTGTACCCCTGCTCACCCTCACACGTCACTGATGCACTTCTCAGTCGGGGAAGGCTAAGCCTTCAGGGAAAAAATTCTTCACAACTCCCTTCTCTCTTCTACAATTTTCAGACAAAGGCATTCAATGAATGGGAGGTGGGCCTCAAAACTCTTGGCAAAGAATACACAAGCCTTGGTTCCATAACCTGCACCCTCCACAAAGCTGCACCCACAGGGGCTGAGCAGCCCTTGGTGACAGACTCAGGCTGTCTCCATCTCCTGCTGCCCAACCACCATCCCTGCTGTCTAAGTTTCCAACTCACACCCTCCTGGAAGAGCTCTTGGAAGTGCAGCAAAGGGTCTCAGCCACAGAGAAGCCCCAGAGCCACCTGGCTGAAGACATTGATCCTGCATGCTATTACGCCATGATCCCTGTGTTCTCCCCTCTCCACCCTAACTCCAGGGCAGAGAAAGCCTCCCATCAGCATGGGAATGCCATACATAGCAGGCATATTGCATCATGGGTGCTGAAATACTTGTCCTAGGGCTGCTGGCACCCTGCACCAGTGAGACTAAGAGGACTCAAACCAGAATACTATTTCCCCCAGGCAGGCAGTGGGGAGAAGTGTGCCGTGGGGGAACAGAGGGCTCCCACTCAGCATGCCCACGTCCACCCTCCACCCTCTTGTCTCTGTGCACACCGATCATTATCCTGGCTGTGCAAAACTCTGGTTTCACCAGATCTGCCCCCTGCAACTGCCTGCCTGCAAACATCACCTTCCCTTTGTGACCTTCCTAAAACTTCTGCACCTCCCCTCTTTCTTCTGCCTTCCCACATGTCTTCACATACTGTAAAGGGGAAGTCAATTCCATCCACAGCTTCCTGGTCAGGGCCAGTTGCTGTAACCACGGAAGGATGGTAAGCACACCAGGAAGACGGGCCTGGGGACACAGAGTATCTTCACACATTATGGCAAAGCCAGGCACAATGCCAGCTTACACATGACTGGAAAGGCGTGATGGAAAGGCCTGCCCAGGACAACGGCCTTGGAGTGCAGCCTTCTCACTGTTTGCTGTCTGCAGGGGCTTTAGGAGCAGGCCACCACCCAGCACGGTGTTGATAGGAGCAGTCTACACAAAGCTGTGCATACTCACATGGCCATGCAGGTCTGTGTTCAGCAGCATCATGGCACAGGTGAGACAGTGAACTCCATCTGCAGAAAGAGACAAAACAAGAGTCACATGCAACCCCAAAACTGGACCTTTAAGAGGAGCTGAAAACGAGCCTCATAGCCTAATTGCATCTGTTCCCCTTACGAGAATCTGTTTTATCAAGAAACACACATAATTAAATAAATGAACAATGAGGTCATCACACAGCTGCCAAACTAGAACAGTCTTTCTTTCATCTTTTAGTAACTGTCAAAACTATCTTGCAGCACCCATGGATGAGGCAAACTAGACAGGAAACTACACAGGTGACCACGCTGTCACCCTTTGCTTACAGACCACAGTCTGAATCGACACCTTCTTCTTCATTTAATTCAGAGCAGAAAGGAAAGAGTAAAATACATCCATTCTTGTGTGCAGACTATATGTAGCACAGTATCATGTTTTCCTCCTTTTCTGGTTCCCTCCTCATTCAGGGCTCAATTAGAATGGATTTTGGAGAACTTCAGTCACCTATTTATGGTGCCTTGGCTCTGTCTTGGGTAGAGACCACTCCAGGGGTCTCTAAAGTGGTCTGGTGGCCAAGCAATGAACCAGAAGAGATGGGTTCATAGAACCACAGAACAGAGTTGGAAGAGACCCACAAAGGTCATCGAGTCCAACTCCTGGCCCTGCACAGGACCATCCCCAAGAGTCACACCATGTGAGAGCATTGTCCAAACACTTCTTGAACACAGACAAGCTTGGTGATGTGACCACTTCCCTGGGGAGCCTGTTCCACAGCCCAATCACTCTCTGGATGAAAAACTTTTTCCTAACCTAAACCTCCCCTGGCACAGCTTCATACCATTCCCTCGGGTTCTGTCACTGGAGACCAGACACATCTGTGCCTGCCCCTATTCTTCCCCTTGTGAGGAAGTTGAAGACTGAGATGAGGTCTCTCCTCAGTCTCCTCTTTTCCAGGCTGAGCAAACTATGTAACCCCACTGCTTCTCCTATGGCTTCGTATCCCTTTTCTGAATACCTTCTGATAGCTTTATACCTTATATTGTGGTGCCCAAAACTGCACACAGTGTTAAAGTTGTGGGCAAAGTGCACAGGACCCCCTTTGATCTAAATGCTTACTCAGGATCAGAAGTGACAATTTCCCTCTCGCACCCTGGACTAGAGTCTGGCTGCCCCATCAACAGGCAAGTCATTATTTCAGTCTCCCCATGCTGCACCCATTCTACCTGACTGCCTACAGTGCCTTGAAACTAAAAAGGCAATAGGCAGAGGACACAGATAGCATAGGAGCAGATCCTGTCTTACTTCTAACTCTTCCCCTTCCCAGTATGTTAGACAGTAAAGCTGAACAGGCGCAAAGTGGACAAAAATCACCTCATTGCAACAGGGGTAGGTCACAAAGCAAGGGGTAAGGAAGCACAGCAGTACTTCCAAGTGTAGTAGTTCTTTCTCACTCACACTTGAGACTAAAGGTACAGCTTAACCCATGCTTGATTTCCTTCTCATCCTCCCCCCTCAGTGTGTGACCAGCCTGTGCTGCAATCACAGGGCCGTGTGGCTCTGCCAGCATGGCTGGCTGAACACAGCAGCTATGCCAATGGACAGTTTGTCCTCTTCTCCAGTACCAGTTTTCTCAGGTTTGATCTGTGTGCTTGTTTGTTTTCCCCATCCATTTCCAAAATGACTGAAAACATTGGCAAGGAGGAAGCACTCTGACTGATGTTAGCTAGTCAAGATAAAACCATGCCAGGGTCTGGATACAGCACCCAAAATTCACCCCCACAACTGGCAAGAACTGCCATGCCCGCTGCCAGTGCATGCAGACACACAAGCAGTGAATGGAGTACAGAAAGAAAACACTTTCTCTTCCACCTGAGATGGGATCTATTCTTGTCCACGTGCGTGCAGTGAGAGTACAAGCACCCACACACACTGCAGTCAGTGAGACCAGGAACTACAGTGGAGGACATTCAAATATGAGAAGCTACAACTGAGGATTTACACTGAGGAGGCCTAAACACCTTTCCTGCTGGGCATAAATATAGATTTTCCACAACTATGTGTGGAGAACGTGGAGGATTTCAATGCTCACCACAGGGATTCTCTAAAGTGTGTCATGGCAACTACCCAACCTCAGTTGCCACGCATACGCCCCACACGCTGTTGAAGGTGAGAATGAAGGAAGAGGGAGACAACCAAAGACCACAGTATCAGAAACAAAGTTACCTTGAGAAGAAATGGTGTTTGGGTTGCACTGGTAGTATCGGCTAGAGAAGTGGATTAAAACTCTCTCTCGTTCCTGAGTTTCTCCAATAAGTGAAAAGGCTTTAAAGAAACTCCTAAAAGAGCAAGCGGAAAGAAAAGTGAAATTAAAGTAATAAATCTCCTTTTTGCTTCACACAGTGCACAGAGCAAAGTGCACTTCACAGCAAGAAGTACGTAAGCACACATCAGACATTAGGTTCCAAGGAGCCTTTCTAGGAAAATGGTCTATCATTCCGTGTGCAGTTAATTCCAGCATTATAGTAAATGAAATGAAAGTTAAATTACCACTGATCTCAGCCATGGAATATACAAAATAATATGTAATTCCCTCATTTGAAAGAGCTCTTGTTATTTTTAATGTTTTTCTTTTGTTTGGGGAAGGAACTGGAGCAGGTGTTGTTTACGCAAGACAAGACATCCAGGATGTTCTCTGTCCTCTTCTAATTGCCTGTCACCCCTGCATCTCTTAACTTTACACTCATTAGTATTCCCCTCCAAATCAGAGGAGCTACTCCAAGTGGTGAAGAAAAGCACAGCAGACTCAGAGCTCACACCAAACGTGTGCTCCTCCTTCCAGAGGGTCTCCTGTCGTGGCCGGGACCACACCAGTCACCTTGCAGGGGGCAGTGTGACCACCTGATCTGCAGAAAGTATCTGGGAAAAGTGCAGAGGGCAGAAGATCTGCAACATTTCCCACTGAGCTTCAACAGCAGGAGGAGTAACCTGGCCCTCCTGTGTTCTTGCTCACGGCAGTCAAGGGTGCAGGGCTGGTGCACACACGGGGCACACTCACTGCAGCCAGTGAGCCTGTGCAGAGAGGTGGGGGACACACACATCTTTCACTTTTACTGCAACACTTGAACTCCCCTCCTCTTAACCATGTTCCTATCCTTCCTGCTGGAAAAAGGTGCCTCACAGCCAAAGACGACCTTCTGCATTCGTTTGTCAGGATGCTTCCAGGAAAAGCCTGAAAAAACAAACCTGTTGGGTCTGAAGTAAGACAGCATACAGAATGAGTGTCTAATAGACAATTTTTTAATATCCCATAAGACTGAAAACAAGACCAAATCTGAGAGGCACGTTCCTGGAACATTCACATCTACCCAGTCTTGATGCATTAGCTTTAATTTTTTCTCTTCGATGTTAAGGCCAGAGACAGGCCGTACTTGCAACAATCTCACATCCATAAAGAGTGTGATCTGCCTGGCAATAACTTAATTTCACATGTAATGTACTGCAAATAACCCAATTCACAAGTAGACATAAGTGAGTCTTCACAGGGCTTCTCTGTCCTTCCTATCTTGTGCTCCTGTCCCAGTTCCAGCCAGGACAGGATCAATTTTTAGTTGAAGGGCTTCCAATCCTCTTGAAGGGACATCCAGTTCATATTTGCAAGTGAGAAACAAGTACTATGACCAGAAGTAGAGGGGTCCTGCCTCCAGCCAGGTGGAGGAAAGGGACAGTCGGATCTATTGGACCATGTGGATCCGAAGGCCTGGCACATCAGACCCAGAAGCATGTAAGGTTTTAGTTGACACCGGCGCACAATGTATCCTGATGCCACAGAGACATGTCAGGGCAGAATTTATCTCTATTTCTGTGGTGACAGAGGGATCCCAACAGCTGACTGTACTGGAAGCTGAAGTGAGCCTGACTGGGAACAAATGGCAAACCCCCCCCCTTGTGACTGGCTCAGAGGCCCTGTGCATCCTTGGCACAGATTACTTCAGGAGAGGGTATTTCAAGGACCCAAAAGGGCATTGCTGGGCTTTGGGAGAGCTGCTGTGGAGACACAGGAAATTAGACAGTTGAATACCCTGCTTGGTCTCTCAGAGAACCCTTCTGCTGTGGGACTGCTGATGGTTGAAGAACAACAGGTACTCATGGCTACCACAACAGTGCACTGTCAACAACACTGCACCAACTGGGACTCTGTGACCCCCATCCATGAGACAATTCCTGAAATGGAGAGCCAGGGAGTGGTTAGCAAGACTCACTGACCCTTTAATAGTCCTATATGGCCAGTGCAGAGACCCCTGGTGGCCTAGTGGTTAGCATGCAGGACTCTCACTGCTGCGACCCGGGTTCGATTCCTCGGTCTCCTGGGCAGATGGAGCCCGTTAGCCCTGTGAGGCCATCCATCTATGAGAAGGACACTCTAAACAAACCTACGTCCTGAGGACCTCACTGCCATTGTCCAAGCTTGCTTGGCCCCGGCAGATGAACCTTAGGATTAAAGGGTGGGCTCAGTTCAGCGCAGGCTGTGTCTCACCTAAAAAAATCCATTGCGCAGGCTGGAAAGGTAAAAGACCTTTCCCCAGATCTTCGTTCACGAAGACTGGCCATTATTATTATTATGGCCAGTGCATAAATCGAATGGAGAGCAGAGACAGAAGATTATCATGGCCTGAACAAAGTCACACCACCTCGAGTGCTGCTGTGCCAGATATGCTGGAACTTCAGCACAAACTGGAGTCCAAGGCAGCAGAGTGGTATGTCACCACTGACATTGTTAATGGCTTCTTCTCCATTGCTTTGGCAGCAGACTGCAGGTCACAGTTTGCTTTCATCTGCAGGGACGTCCAGTACACCTGGAACCAACTGTCCCAGGGTTGGAAACACAGCCCCACTATTTGCCATTTGCTGATCCAGACTGCACTGGAAAAAGGGTGGGGCATCACCATGCTGACATCACAGTGTGGGGCAACACAGTAGGGGACATTTTTGGGAAAAGGGAGAAGATAATCCAAATTCTCCTCAGTGTCAATCATGCCATAAGGCAAAGTAAGGTCAAGGGAACTGCCCAGAAAATTCAGTTTTTAGGATTAGAATGGCAAGACGGACATTGTGAGATTCCAGTGGACATGGTCAACCAAATAGCAGCTATGTCCCCACCAACCAGCAAAAAGAAAACACAAACTTTCCTAGGCACTGCGGGTTTTTGAGAATGCATATTCCAGATTACAGTCATATTGTAGGTCCTCTCTATCAAGAGACCTTGAAGAAGAATGATTTTAAGTGGGGTCCTGAACAACATGCTTTTGAACAAATTGTTCCTGCCATAGCCCTTGGGCCAGTCAGGACAGGACAAGATGTGAAAAATGGGCTCTACACTGCAGCTGGGAAGAATGGTCCTTCCTGGAGTCTCTGGCAAAAAGCACCTAGGGAGACCTGAGGATGACCCCTGGGGTTCTGAAGTTGAGGATACAAAGGATCCGAGACTTACTACACCCCAACTGAAAAAGAGATTCTGGCAGCTTACAAAGGGGTTCAAGCTGCTTCAGAAGGGACTGGCACCGAAGCACAGCTCCTCCTGGCATCCCAAATTCCCATGCTGGGCTGAATGTTCAAAGGGAAAGTCCCTTCCACACATCATTTCAAAAACAGCCTCACAGACACCTGAGACAGAGAGCACAGTACTGTGTAGGTATATCATATTCCCCATCACACACCAGCCTCTGGGAAAATTGAACAGTACAATGAACTGTTAAAAACCACATTTAAAACAATGGGTGGTGGAACTCTCAAACATTGGGATCTACATTTAGCAGAGGCCAGCTGGTTAGTTAATAATAGGGGCCCTACCAATCAAGCTGGTCCTGCCCCATCAAAACCTCCATGCAGCATAGAAGTGGATAAAGTTTCTGTGGTGCATATGAGGACTATGTTAGGGAAGACAGTTTGGATTAGTTCTTCCTCAAGCAAAGGCAAACCTGTGGGGTGGTTTCTGCTCAAGGACTTCAGTGTACTTGTTGGGTAAGGCAGAGGGAAGGGGAAACACAATGTGTACCTCAAGGGGATTTAACATGTGGGTGAGAACAGCCTGTAATGTTGAATTGTATGATACTGGTTGCTGAATGACACTGACACTGTATGCCATAACCACCATGGATAATGAGCATGGACTCCTCCAGTCCATGACACCAGTCATGAGCTCCTGATGCAGCTTACAACCAGACAACAGACAGCAGCCCTCCTGCCCTGGAACATATCTAGGATGGATAGAACACACAGTCATGGACTAAATGAACTCAACAGACATTCTGGAGCGACAGTCATTGCCTAGGGTAATGATACCTGTGCTCATGTTTATATATACATATTTGGAAGGTGTAGGATCTGGGCATGACATAGATAGTATAGAATAAGGAGTGGATAATGTCCTGGTTCCATCTAGGACAGGCTTAATTTCTGCAGTAGGAAGGGTTTAGCAGTCACTGAAGTGAGACTGACAGGCCTGTGGTTTCCAGGGTCATCCTTCTTGCCCTTCTTGAATATTGTCCAGCTTACAGTCAATTGGGACCTCCCTAGATTCCCAAGACCATTCAAAAATCATTGAGAGAGGCCTCATGATGACATCAGCCAGCTCTTTGAGTATTTTTGGATGAATCCCACCAGGCACCATAGACTTACAGGGATCCAGCTGGAGCAGCAGATCCCACATAACTTCAGGGTCAACTGGGAATTTAGCATTCTCACAGCCATGGTCCTCCAGCTCACAGCACTGTGGACCCACTGAGCCTATAACTGGTGTTGAAGACAGAGACAAAGAAAGCATTAAACATCTCTGCCTTGTCTATGTCCCTCTTTCTGAGATGACCATCTTCATCCTGTAACAGGCCAACGAGATTTCTGCACTGCCTTTTTCTACTGGTTTATTTAAAAAAACCCTTTTTATTGTCCCCCACAGGACTGGCCACCTTCAACTCCAACTGAGCTTTGTCCTCACAAAATTTTCTCCCTACAGTGGCAAGCAGCATCTTAGTACTCCTCCCACGTCACCTGACCTTGCTTTCACTGGGCATACACCTTTTTTTGCCTTTGCTCCAGAAGATCATCCCTGGTCATCCAAGGCAACCTTCTGCTTCATCTGCTTGACTTCACACATTTTGGATTTGCCTGCTCCTGTGCCCATAGGAGGTGGTGCTTAAAAAGTGACCAGCACTGATGGACCCCAGCACTTGCAAATGCACTTTCCCAGGGGACCTTACTAACTAGTCACCTGAGTAGCCTGAAGTCTGCTCTCCCCATGTCCAGGGTTGGACTCCAGAACAGACTCTGAGAGGGGCTGGAGCAGTCACTCCACCTCATCCCCTCCTGCAGAGGATGAGAGAGATGCACACTGGAGATGCCTGGACAACAGGGGTCCAGGATGTGGAAGCAGAGCAAGACAATGAAGGAACAACCCTTCCCAAGTCTCAGACTTGTCACTGAGGCTGCACAACAGCCTCACACAGCCTGGGGGTAGCATGGGTTTGGGTGGCTGCCACGGGCTCCAAAATGCTCAGCAAACCACAGCTTGTCAGCGAGCCAGCAGCAACAGGGCTGTTACCTTTCGCTCTCTGCAAAGTGCAAGGCAGCACGCCTCTATTTCCCCAGGCTTCGGGAGGATGCCCTGTCCCTGGCTGCTGCTGCCTGCTCAGGGCAACAGTAGCCAGCAACTGCTGCAGCTACCCCTGAAACCTCAGTAAAACTCTGGCTTGTTTAAGTCCCACATGAGCCTGGGCATATTTTAGAGAAGGTCATGACTATTAATATTAACAGGAGACCTACTGGGAGCAGAAACCTCCTAAATATGGGCCACAAAGCAATTAGGTGTTGGGTTTCACAATTTAAAAGAAGGGTATATTTAGCATCATGCTTCAGGGCTGCTAAAACCTGGAAGGAGCAGCAGACCTCCCACTGCTGCAGCAGCAAGCACCCAGTGCTGGGCGGGTGCTCCAGCTTGGCTCTGCTCTGCCTGCCTCGGGAGCAGGCAGTTCATGCTTATGCAGGCATGTTTCATTTCCACTGCCTTCAGCAGGCAGGACTCCGGGGTTTCCTTGCTCATGGGGTCTGCCACTCTCTCATGGCACCAGTAACCCCTGGAAATGCACTTGCAAAGGGACTGAGAAGTGCATGCACAGCTCCTAGATTTGTATCATCAGAAAAAAACAATACCTCACTTAAGTAACCTCAGCCAGACGATTTAAACTCGTTTTAAATCCCTTTAAACACCAGGACACAGCAACTGTGCTAACAGGCCACTGCTACACAAAATTGGTGTTTTGCCTTCTGAGAAAAAAAGTACTGAAAACAAACATTGTTGAGGCTTGATTCCAGCATAAAAAGGAAGGAAAATTGAAGGGCTGGGTTTTCAAACACCCATGCTGGCAGCTACCAAACTCTCAACAGCATTTTCCACGTGGAAGCTTTTGCTGTTTTGCCTCAGGGAGACACAGAGAGGGGGGCTGCTGAGCCACATCAAACCCTGCCTAAATTTAGTACACTGAAGCCAGGCAGAGCAAGCTCCAAAATGCATCATCCAGAAAGTCTGTGCAGATCAGCTGTGAGCAACACCCTAATTCTCCAGCAGTACGTGGCAGACTAGAAGTCTCCTGCTTACTGTGTCTCCTGCTTACTGTGTGACTGGTCACGTTTTTCCATCTCCTCTGATCAAGGACCATCTCTCAGCAGGTCCACCCAAAGATTTCCCTCTCCAGGAAATTACGCCACTTCAGTAGCACCCGAGTATGGCAGCACACCAAGACAAACTGAAGAGAAAAGCTCTGTCCCAAAAATGCATCACAGCCCTCTCTGCACTCTCTCAAGTCCCCACAGGACAACCACTCCAATCAGGACAACAGTGCAAACAGCACTGTTGCTAAAACAAGAACATAAAGTCTGCAAACGTGCTTGTACCTGAGCGAGCAGTCCAGCGTCATGCCTGTGAAGTCAAAGAACTTAAGGTACTCTTCGGCCACGAGCTTGCTGAATTCATTGCTACAGAAGAGCAAAGGAATAAATAAAGGTTATCATTCGAGAGTGAAACCCTTCTAGAACCAGCAAAGAGAATAATGCGGCCAAAGGCCTCACATCAGCACATACTTTTTACCCAAATGCTTTGCCACATCAGAGCGTTTGAATCTGTCCAGATGGTAGAGGCGCTTAGCCAGGCGCCTGGCTGCTTCCAAATTGCTGCTGCTGCCATTGCTGAGATCGTGGCCAAGGGCTCCAGTGGCATCTTTCTCCTGAAGTTCATTGCTCCCCATGGCAGCACTGGAGTCTAACACCACATTCTGCAGTTCAACATCGCTATGAGACGAAAAGAACACGGAAAACAGAAAAATAAGGTAAGATAGCGTTCCAGTTTCCTCTTAGGATAGCAGGCAAGATTACACAGTACAGAGGCAAGATTACACAATGTAGCAAGTTGCACTTAATTGAAGGAGCAGTGTAGAACAAGGACATTTATTCAGCAGCCACCAGAAGTTAAGAGTGTTAAACACAGAGAGCCAAGTACTGGTTTTCTGACTGTGGTAAGTGTCTACCACTTGTGCTAACTTCAGAGAGAGAGAGCTGTTTGCTATTATCAGTCTACAACTGCACCCGAGAACACTGGTTCTTCATTTGCTTCTTGCACTAGTATTTTTTAACCCAATTGCTTGTTTGGTTTGAAGAGGCCCCTGTAAAAATCGGCCATTAGCCAATTTACAGGAGAAATGCATTGATTAAGCCAGGGTGTTCAGTTACTCCGAGCTGAGTCAGCACAAGTCCCTTCCTCATTCTTCCCCAGTTGCCTGGAAACAATATAGTTCCCCCAGTCTGAAATGACATCACCAGAATTCTCAGTGGCTTCTGTGTTGCCCATGAGCAGCGGACATCCCATGGGGAGGCACTGCTAGAAAAAGCAGGACTCGGAGGAAGAAACCCAGTTTGGGGAATGAGAGACACAAGCCATCCACGCCAGCGCCTGGAGAACTCCCTGCTTTCCTCCTGCTCCCTCGTGGTGGTAATTATTTCCCTCATCAGCTGCTCAAAGCCAGGATGTTCAGCATGGTAATCCCAGGGCACTTCAGATAAATCATGCATTTATAGATTCCTCCCACCACTACTATAGCAGAAAAGCTCTGGTGAGCTTTCCTTCTCCCATCAAAGAGGCAAGAGCCCTCCACACCAAAAAGCACACCCCCACATACACATCCCTGCATACAGGCAGGCTTTTAACTTTAGAAAAACTTCTCTCTGACATTGGCATGAAAATTCTTGCAAAAATCTCAGCACTGTTGTGTGTGCACTTGACAGCATTTTTATTTTTTAAAAATACTACACAGAAATTCTTTCTACTAAAACCCCATTTACACAGGGGTAATGAATGATCAGCAGGGGTCATGCACAGGGCAGATATGAGTGGAATGAGTTAAAGATGACTTTAAATACATAGCACTTTAAACAACATACCACAGCTTCATACACCACTGTAATCTTCAGAGTTAACAAGCCATGGTTAAAACAACTATCGCTGTGCTCCAGTAACAATTATATAGCCATTTACTCAAATATCTGCTAGCCACTTATTAACCCTTTAAAGATGAGATTTTCATATTAAGTGAGCTTAAAATAAAAATATTTGGCATTCTACATGCCTCCTTCCACACTAATCATCGACCTGTGTCCTACCTTTCTTCCCATCCACGGTTTAAGAGAAGGAGGTATGCAGTGCTCCTGTGGAAAGGAACATTTTATCTGTTTCCATCCTTCCATCCTAGTGCTGCTAGAACATTACAAATATCACACATCTACACTGTGGGTAAAACTTTTTCATTAACTATCAGGGGAAAACAGAAATCTAGCCTGTTTTGCAAGTACTGGGGATTTAATTTTGCATTTGCTTTAGTGTAAATAAAAAGGTGCTATAACAAAAGGGGGTTAGTCTCAGTGCTCCATTAGGGAATTAATATTGTAAATACAATTCCAACAGCATTAACATCATTGACCATCAGCTATCCTGGAAAAAAAAAAGCTCCTCCCGACATTGTGGTTGTGGCCTCCTCAGCCCTTTCCAAAATCACTAGCCAACGTCTGAAATTCTCTAAATTTGGTCTACGCCAAACCTATGAAGAAAGCAAATTCCAGAGTCCTCTGACACGTGCCCCAGTCAAGGCTTTGTCCATTCAAATCAGGCACGACTGGTTCCAAATTCCCAGCTCCAACAATTGACAAGAGCAAGGGATAACCAGGTGAGCTAACACATCTACAAGAGCCTTTCACGTACAAATGCCGCTTCAAAAGCCATGCCAACTCACAGAGCCTCACTCATAAATCACAGTCCTCTTTCACCACTGCTCTTTATTAAAGGCAGTATTTATAGCCCTGAAAGATGGCCAAAGCTGACAAGAAACATCTGCACCCTGCTAGGAACCAGTGCACTACGAGAGTCAACGTTACCACAAACCACCATAAGTTTAGAAAGAACGGAAGTGCCAGCATCTGGCACTTAGTGAAATAAACAGTACGACAGCTCCCAGCTTCTGTTCTGCCTCTCAGAGCAGTGGCTGGGAGAGAAGGAGGAACACCCAGCAAGGAGGAGAGCGCGCTTTTTACCCTGCTCACCAAAACTAGCCAACAGGGCTTCACAAGAAACCTTATCTTCCAACCTCTCTTATTTAAAACTTCATTCTGACTGGTGGTCCCCGTACACATATCAAAGAATAAGGGATGCATCCTTCAGTTATTCCAATAGTTAATTCCAACAGCTCATTACTTAGTAAGTACAAAAAGGCTGTCACATCATCCATATATGTTGCCTGTAACATAAGCCTTTCGTTCAGGGGAAATGACAGATTCTTAACATTAAAGTGAGACTTCAGTTCTCGAGTGTTTTAGGTGGTGAGAAGCCTCAGTGCTCACATCACTGAGGGATTAGGAAATGCAGATGCCCTGTGCATGACTACTGCAGGCTGTCTTCAGGAAGGGATGTTTTAGTGGGGTCCAAAGGGTGTTACTCAGGGGAAAAGCTGACCTCTCTTATTATTTTCAAGACTCTCAAGGTGCACCATTTTCCATCTGTGCCTCAGTTTACCCAGCTGTTGAACTCAGCAATACTTCCCTCCCCCTGTAAGATGCTTATAATGGACTCTAATCAAGAGCTAGGACCAACCAAGCCTGCATACAGGTCTCTCTTCTGCAGTCTACAGTTTCTACACATAAAGAATCCACAGCAGCATTACCATCAAAACAGAGCCAAGAAAGGGCTTTGTGATGCAGAGCAAGACTGGACATGGATTTTTCATGCAGCTTTACTCTTCATCACATAATAATGAGAAAACTCCAACAAAAGCAGCCTGAAAAATGTAACAGATTACATTCCACCTAATCCTAGACTCAAGGCCAACAGCGACTGTAGTGATATTACTAGTAATTGCCTGTACAGCAATGGCTCCGGATTTTTATCCAGGGATACTTATATTAATCTCTGCTATCAGCAAACAAAAAGCAGGCTACAAAAATCCCCATACCTCTCCGGTCTCATAGCACATCAGCTGCAGCCAGAAACCAGGTCCTTAAACCTTCATATTTCCGTCCCCAGCAATACACTCTTGATGCATCCTTGCTCCTTCTGTCAAAGCACCTGTGTGTTTGCAGGGAACACGCAGAGGATGTGACCACCATATCCAGCAGAAATCACAGCAATTCAATAAACAGCTGCTGTGGTAAATTCAATGCTTTCTAACAACAGCAGTCACCACTCCACGCTCCTGGATGAGACATGGGCACACTGCAAGCTCCATGAAGCTTTCCCGTAACAGTTAAGCAGAGCCTGAAACATTTTATACTGTTTTCTTCACTTATTCCATTATTGACCAGTTCTACAGTGATTTAGCTCCCAATGTCAAGGTATCTCAATCTTGCCATGTTCAGCACTTTAGCACACCTGATCTGTTCTAGAATATTCTAAATTCACTTACTCCCCCCGGCCTCCCATCCCAGGTTTCACCAAAACTGAAACTCTACACAGCAATGTATAGTTGAGGAATGGCTGCAACTCCCAGCAAAAAACAGAGCAGGGCCAGTAACTAGGCTGCAAGTGGAAACCTTGGTCTCAGCATGTGCTGCTTCAGATGCCTTAAAAACCTTGGGATGCTCTTCATTTTTTTGGCAAATCCATGGAGAAAAAAACCTCTCTGCTTTGTCCCAAGGAAGAAAAGCACATCAGCATTTTGCTTCATGGGGGCAAGAGGTCCAATCCACCATGGAGCAACTGGCCCAGCTGCTAACAAGGAGGTGATGTTCAGAGGTGGTGTCACACCCGAGTGGCAGGGTGTGACAACTCAGCCTGAGTGCTGGCCTCATCCCAGCCACATCAGTGACCCCAGCGTGCCACCGCCTGCCATTTTCACCAGACTGCTGCACAGCATATGCTGTGTGGCACATGGACTCCCCTGGGTGCACATGTTCCTTCCCCAAGGAACACTAATTCATGTGGAATGCACTTCTGGAGGGAGTACACTGGGTGCACGGATTGTACATGAAGCCTGGACAAGACAAGCCTGGGGCTTTCACAATGTTTTTGGAAAGAAAGAAGGACGAAACAGGAGGAAAACCAACTTTCTCTCTCAGATAAATGTGTACACTTTTAACCAACTTTCTCTCTCAAATAAATGTGTACACTTTTAACATCAGCTCTACTCCAAGGCAGGCTGTGTCAGGCAAATACAGCAATGATTAAAAGTTAAGGAAGGGTGGGGAGGCATTCTGGCATGCTGAAGGTAGGGCCAGAACTAATGTTGTTTTCGGCAGGGGTACAGCATCCACTGAGGAGCCACACTGGAGCTGATAATCACTCTCTGCAGCACAGTGCTGGTCCTGCTGTTTTAAATGCCTTTACTTCAAGCCTTCTCCTCCTGGTTCTGAAACAGGAAGGCAGTCCCTTAACTATAACCATCAACCCTGGCCCTATTTCTAATTTAACAGCCCCTCTAGAAGCGACTCTCACCTCGAAGTATGGCAGGGACATCAGAAAAGCAGATCTGGATGTTCAGGTAGTGACAACCTTCCACATTTCAGAGCCAATAAGAAATAAGCAGTAGCACAGGCTGAATTTTGTTCAAGGGAGCTGAAAAGCTGTGTTTGAACAGCCTGGCTCTGAAAGGAGTAGCCCCACTGGAGAAAGCGAAGAAATCCCGTCAGCAGTGGGATGTGATGAGTCAGTTCCTGCTACAAATGACCCGACCACACAAATGGGCTGGGAACGGCTCTGCTGCAGCTTTACTGCAGCTCCAAACCAGCTTCTTTGGGGTCAGGAGAGAGTGAGCACAAAAGCACTTCGAGCAACGATTTACCTTGCCAGTTACCTTCAGCTCCAGGGCTCTTCCAAGAAACAACTGTAGGAAGGGGAGAAAAATAATAAAAATACAAATAATGCCCTTTCCTAGCTGATGACTCAGTGTGCTATTTTACTCCAAATGGTTTAATCAGCTTTGAAGTCCTACGTATGGATTCTCTTCAAAGACATGCTTTGAAGTAGATCCCTCTTTGAGGATTGACACAGCTGCACTTTGCTGCAACTCAGTTCAGTGGGGGTCTCACAAGCACAGCATCAGCCAGGACACACAAAGAGAGGACTGCTTCCACAAGCCAGAGTAACCACCAAGCATCCATTAAAAAGTACCTCAGCCTTGTCACATCACACAGAGAGGAGCAAAGTTAAAAGTAACAAGCCCTGTAATCTCCTAACAGTTATCAATAAAATACATATGCAAAGTCAATTTCAGGGGCTGAAATGCACACTGCTGCTTAAAAATAACCTCTTGCTTCCTGTAATCATCTGTCTTTTTCTTTGATTAAAAGAATTCCTGCCGATCACAAAAAAGGGAGGTAAAAGCTAGAGCATTCAGAAAATGCCATTTCTGGTAGGCTTGCATACACCAAATGCAGTCGTCGTTGTTACAGGATCACAGCATGAGGACAAGAAGTCCTGCCATATGCAGGGACAGGACTGCAGTCCTCCTGAGAGACAGCATGTCCTTTATTACACAGACACGCTGGCCCGTTGCCTGAAGTACAAATGTCTTGCTAAAAATACTTTAGGTTTGATTCCCTTTTGACCTCAGGCTCCTTACATTGCTGTGGCAAGGGTTAGCGGTCATAAAGGGACTCTCACCCCATTAATGCCACCATGTCTAGAAAGTGAAAACCTGGCCCTTGCCACAGAGGGTATCCAAGGGCTCCCCCTGCAATGGACATTTCTGACAGATACACAGACATGTAGATTGGTCTCCTGAATGCATCAGGATGGTCCCATGATCAGGATCTGGCCCACGTGCCCCCAAATATAAACAAAAAAGAGACCCAAAAAATGCACTGCACACCCAGGAGTTTGCTCAGAAAACACTCAGTCTCAGTGTATCAGTAACCCTCAGGCTCTCCCCTCCGAGCCTATCACCTCCAGGTGTCAAGAGCCATCCCTGTGCTCAGCACCAGCATGACCTTTCCCCACGAGGGACAAGAGCAAAACTGGGAAGCCACAGAGTACTTCCCCCCTCGCTTGGGCTCAGTTTAACTGTCTGGAGACCGGCCCAGGGAGTGCATATTAATGGGGCAGCTGGTCCTCCCCAGCTAGGAGCCAAACAGATGCATAAAAATACAGATGTTTACACCTCCTGGTGTAAGGTGCGCAGAGGGAGCACTTGAGCACTGGCACTAGCATCACACAGGAGCTTTACATTGAAACCACACAGCAAAATGAACCACCTGTCCTCAAAAAGAGTAGTGAATAATAACAAAAGACAGAGTTCCCCAGTAAATCAAAAACAACCCCAAACAACCCACAGCTCACCAGCTGTGCTAGCAAGGAATCTGCACGCTGTGTGCCCTGTTCTTCTCCACAGCTGCTCCAGCATCACATCCGAAGCTATACATGCCTGTACGCCACCCTGCCAGCTGCCAGGCTCTGTCTCTCTCTATCCCAACAGACAGACGGAGGAAGAAGAGACTTAACCAGCAATAACATGGAGGGGGGGCTTGACTAGCAGCCAGTCGTGGCTAATGGATGAGACACTGCCGCGCTTCGGGACCGGCTCAGAGCTGGCAGAGGCGCCTCGGTTTTGGTGAATCAAGGCTTCCTGACCTAAATGGCTTTGACTTTAATGGAGATATGCCAACAGATGCCAGCTTAGAAGCTGAGCTGCTGACAGCTCTATACTGAAGCGCTTTGTGTAGAGAACTGATCAGCTGCTTCACTTTTTTTTTTCTTTCTCTTTTCTGTCTCTGTCAGCTCCTGGATTTTTGTTTTGTTTGTTTTATTTTCAGAGGAGGCTGGGAACTGAAGAGGCAAAGAGTCAGCAGCCTTTTTTTTCTCTAAAACAACAGTTTATTTAGGAACTAGAAGCAGCTTTACAAACTCTCACTACACTGGCATTGCAAGCATCTCACTAGACAGCAAAGGCAAACTCTGTACATTGTCTCTCCAGAGCCTTGATAAAGTGATGCCACCTTCCTGCAGAGAATAGCAAAGTGAACAGTGTGGCTTATCATTTTTGAAGTTATTGTGCTGTGCAACAGTGGGGCAAATCCTCAGCTGTCAATGCCAGTGGTGTCAGAAATTTGCCCCTGTGAACTGCGCCACTTCATCTGTACCTGGATCCAACATATCCATGCCAGCACATGGTGCTTAGTAGTGGCTCAGGAACTGACAGATGTGCCAGCAAATGGGCTCCAGCACTTGTCTGCTTGCTCACCAGCTGCAGATGAATCTGATGCATTCAGTCTTCTAGGACAACGGCATTCCTCTGAATAACTTTCTATATCCTGGGCATATGGTTGGCAGCAAATATGAAATACCACCTTCTGAAAGTCCTGTGTCTCCTAGGTCTCAAAGTTTGTCATGAGCTGAGGCATGTCTGAAAACCATCCGCTTAGGAACACAGGGATCTCAGCAGATTTCATACTGAGTGAAAAAATTCAATCAGGTCATAAGGTGAATCTTCAAAGGGGAAAAAAGCTCTACCAGACTGCTGTTGAATAGACCAACAAAATGAATGTATGAAGATTACATGTTGGATATCTATGTGTTGAGTCTCCTATCTACACTGAAAAATCAAATACAAGCTACCTTGGACAAAAATACCAGTGTACAAACTGAAAATCAGAATTATAAATGGCATGCAGGATACTGATAAACTGGGAGGAAACTTAAGAGAATCAACCTGGAGAAAGGAATCAAAACTGGGTTTATTTGTCAACAAAGTTTATTGTCTTAAAGAAGGAATGGGCAGAGTGCCAACTAAGAAACTGCTGGAAATGATCCATATGCAGAAGAAATAAAACCATCACAAGAACTCCTATAAGAGGCCCCAACAATTAAAAGTAACCTGGCACCCTTGGGAATTGCAGTCTATGTTCTTGTACTTTTATTCTGAGAATCACCAGATTGCTTTAGGGAGTTTGTTTTCTTCCCCTCTTGAATATATATGTGACTAAATTTGTGTTTGCAACTCTAGGGGAAAAAAAATAACAGGACTTGCAGAAATTGCTGAGCACCAGCAGTTCTTTGAAGATGATGGCAGGTGGAAAATATTTAGCATTTTTGAGGATTAGGAGCTGCAATACAGATTTTTTTTATTTTCTCTCTGGATTCAGAAAAATCTTGGGCAATGTCCCACCAAAAGAGACCACACCTTCCCAACTCAGGAAAAGAAATGCCTTAAGATTTTTTGGTTTGGTGTTCTTTTTTTTTATTTTTAATTTCTTATTCTGACTCTATCATACAAGGGGAGAGGGAATGGAAAGCCTGCTCTAAAGAGTGAAGTAAAAGGAACAACTAGAAGAAATTCTGTCTTTAAAGTCTGAAAGTATAAGGATGGAGATCATCACAAAGAGAATTTCATACTTCACTTCTAGTCACACTGATGCTCTATACATAGAAAAGATAACTCACTTTCCCTCCAGTGTATCTTACCACTTTGGAAATACATTCCTTTCATCCCACTCTGACTTGGTGTAAATGGTTACACCTTGTCCAGGCAATGCAAACTCGGGCTCAATGTCTGTGTAGCACCTTACAAACAGTTTCCCTTATTGCCTCTGAGAGTAAGAACAAGCTCCCCGTATAGGATGGCTGAGCCTTGCTCTGTTCTTAACACAGCCCTCCGGCTGGAGAAGGGAGGCGTGCAGCACCTGGGGTACGGGTGCGACAGTGGGGACTGCATGCCTCTGCAAGGACAACACAGAGACAAGGGCACCAAGCACAGCCCAAATGCAATGTCTTTATTGCCACTACAAAGCTTCATTACACTGGCAACCTGTGGCTCAGCACACTTCATGAGGATCCCGTGGTGCCCTGACACACAGCAAGGCTGTCCCTTTGCTCTGAAACCTCACACACTACCCCTCCTCCCCCAGTCCTCCCACCTCCTCCTGGGGAAATTTAAGACTACTTCAAACTGCAGAGATTTGGGGCTTTTCCCCCAGAGGAATGATCATTACCTACCTAGGAAAGAGATTAAGCCCCCCCCCAAAGACACGAAGAGCTGGGACAACTCCCAGAGGAAGGCAAGCTGCACATCCTTCTCCCCCAACCATCCCTCCTCCACTGGCCAGGCAGAAAGGGCACCTAAGCTGTGCTAGGAAAGAATTACTTGCAAAAGCAAGCCAGCTCGCCATTCAGGAAGACGTGGGGGCCAGCTGACATCCCCCTGCCCTAAGGAAGCGCGGCGAGTGGCTGTCAGAGCCGGCAGGTCCGTCGTACAGCTCTCGCCAGGACTTACTGCGTTTAACCACGGCCAGCAGCTGACAGGGAGGACAGCAGGGATGAAACCTCCAGACACCCAGGAGCCATAGGAACTTGCAGCCCGCAAGCCTCTAATATCTTTTTTTCCTCCTTTTTTTTTTTTTTCAGTTCTGAAGGCATGTGACCGGCCTTCACATACCAGAGCTGACCCCTCCCAAAGCCTGCGATTTCCTAAGAGCCGAGAAGGATGTTACCCTCCCGCTTATTCATTACAAGACCAGGTTTCCTTGCCCTTAACGCATCAAAACCTCACTCCGCCCAGGGTCCGCGTGTCAGCTCCGCACTGGATCCCTCCGGACAGGTGCAAAAGGGGCCGTGGTGCTCAGCTACCCGCTACGAAGAGGGCATGGCCACGGGGAGCCCAGGCTCTCCTAAATGGCACACGGCTTTCAGTTTTCCAGGTGTAAAAGCACCAGCTCTTTGCTCTCACATCCGCCGTCCCCTTCTGCACTGGGCCGGGAAAGAGCTGCATGTGTTTCACACTGTTCCCCCACAAACCAGCGCTGGCACTGGGAAGTGTGCTCCCTCCCCACGCACTTTTCATGTCACCGAAACACCACGGCACAGGGCACTGCTGAGGTTTTTGGTTTCGGTTTTTGCTCGCTCGGGTTGGCAGCGCCGTTTCTGGAAAAGATGGGCTGTCATGCTCCTTGCCGTCCCGCACTGCCACACTGCCTTGCTTCGCTCCGAAACCCCACCACCCACCCCCTTACCCCCCATCTCACAACACAATTCCCCCCCCTTCGCTTTGCACTTGCCAGTATCCACATGCTGAGACCCCACCCCTATGGGAGGGGCTCCTCCCGCCGCTCTCCCGCCGGCACCGCCCTCCGGAGCCGGGGAGAGCTCGAGGGGAGCCCTCGGTCGGGCAGCGCGCAGGGAGCGCAGGGCCAGGCACGGCGGGACGGAGGGCTTGCCTCTCCCACCTCCCCCGCCTCCCCCTCCTCCTCCGGGAGGGCTGGACCACTGCGGTGGGTGTCCCCCCGTTGCTCCGCAGCGCCAGGCAGTCGCTACGCGTGAGGAACTGCAGCCCCAGGCACAACCGCAGGCTCAAGGCACCGCCGGAAAGGAGAACTTCGGCGGGAGGCAGAGGTGCCGCAGAGCCTGCCATACACGTATCACACACGTGGACTTAAAACGAGTCTCGGATTGCTTCAGGCAACGCAACCGCGCCCGCAAACTCCCTGAGCAGACACGGCTCCCAGAGGCTGTTCATGGTTCGCCTGGGCATCACCACGACACACCGTCTTGACGCCTCGGCGAATAAACCCCGCGCCACCCCCCAGCATGCACGCAGCGCTTCTCACTCACGAACCGTAACGCCGCGATTCCTCGCTGGTTCCAACAAAATAGCACACGCGACCTGTCAGTCACCTGCACAACACAACATGCACATCTGGTGCGACACAACGTGATACTCAGAACACCGGGCAGGGAGGGGTCGTGTTGGCTATCAGGCTATTGCTGGGAAGATTACTCTGTTGGCCACCTCCATGACTGGCCATACTGCTGCTTTCTCTATTGGCACCTACCTTAAGTGAGCCTTCGAGCCTTGTCCCTAACTGAGCCTGCAGACTACATCAGCGCAGCTTCCTAACAAACCCGCTGCTGGGGACACTTCTTTCTTCTTTGTTTTTGTTTTTTTTGGTTTGGTTTTGTTTTGTTTTGTTAAGGGGAGGAAAAAAAGAATTTAAAACCCCTCTGTTGGTTTATCAGTATGGCTGCAAATTTAAACTAAAATTAATTCTTAGTGAAATCAACATTAGCCAGGCACCTAATGTGACTCACCTAAGTACACCTTGTCTTTGTGGTAACTTTTGTCTTGATGAGCCAATGAGAGTCTTACTTGAAAATATCTTCTAGATGTTAGATGCTGCAACAATGGGGTAACAAAATCAGGGTCTGTATGCACTACTTGTCCTCCACTGCCCAGTTTTATGTCTCTGGTTCTGGTATAAGTAAAGAGCTGCAAGTGCCAAGACTGACCTCAGCTTCTGGCTTCACAGAGGTTATTGCAGGTTAGCAGTCACTTATTGCCTATTGTCACCATGCATGCACAAGATTTAAGCACCTTTTTTACTGTAGGATTGATGCAAAAATATTTTAAACTTCAAAGTCCTTCTGCCTGTTGGTTTAAGAGCAAACTATACCTTAATCCATAAAGTTAACAAAACTACTTCTGCTCAAAGGACTTCTTTCATGCTAGCACAAAAGTAATAAAACAGATAAAAGATCTACCACTGCTGACTCCCAGGAAAGCTCAAATTAGATTAATTTCATCTAAGGGAGTAGTCTAAGGCCTCTTAGATAACATCCCTTCCCTGGAAGATGGAGACCAGAGGCATTTTTGTTACTCACAAGGTCCCTCATCCCTTTGCAGATGAGTGGCACCCTCATCACTCTGCAGATTATTGCTTTTGACACAACCTCCCACTTTGTCTGTGGCTGCCTTTCGCTCTCCCCACCCTCTCTGACAGCACACGAGTAAACTTGGCTCAGAGTGAGTTTGTACAATTGTACAGTATTTTCAGCCTACTTTTTGCTTCTCACGTGACTCTTTCTCTTAATAGGTTTTCTTATCTCTCCCTTTACCTAAACGGAAATTATTAACATTTTTGCAACACTGCCTCCTCTCTCAATAAGTAACTACTGCACAAATCACAGCCACAGCTAACAATCTCTAGTCCTGTGAATGTGGTGGGAGCAAAACCTCATCCCAGCTGAAGTAACGCTCAGAACTCCCACTGACCTCAAGACAGGAAAACCTATGCCCAGAGCCACACCTTTAACATCCAAATCACAAACTGCATTTGGACAATTCATCTGCATGCATAGAGTGTTACTGCTCCTAAAATTGCTGCTGATAAATTCAGGTAGGAACTGGAGCTGAACAAGGTTCATCTCTAACCAGTAACTAACTCCTCCAGGGACAGGATCCAGAGATTTGACAATACCAGGCAGACTTTTATCAACACAAGTATCACCAATAAACCTTCATATAATAAATTTGCACTTTTCTAATAAATGGCAGGTTTGGATGGCTCACTTCTCTCCTGCAGCTCACTCTGTCACACTGGAAATTATTCTCTGTAGAAAATTTGCAGTAATGAAAAAAAAAACCTACACTCTGCGACAGTACACTGAAGTAAACAGAGACTGGGGAAAAATCAGCAGGCACACAAAAAGCTCACCCACTGCTTTTACCTTTCCAGATGAGGGACTTCTGTGACATCTCCTTTGAAGAGTGTTTTGCTTGTATCCCTTAAGCCATTGGCGATGCCTTCACCACATCCCTTCACCTCCCTGTCAGGGACATCTGGCTGCCCCAAGGCTGATGTCCGATCTAAAAACTGTCCGCCCTCCTTCATGCGCTGCTGGATCATGGGAGTGAGTGGCATCTCAAAGCTGAAGTAGCTGTCGGGCTCCGAGTACAACGTCTCCAGCGACTCTGCGCTGTAGTATAAAGATGCATTGTCTAGGATGTTTTCGAACTGCGAGCTGTACAGATCAGTGGAGACGTCGGAGTGCCTCTGCCCAAGGAAATCTTCATATCCTCCTGCGGCTGCTTCGCCCTCCTCCATCATCCTGAAAATTAACCAGAAACAGCTTGTTTCAGCTAGGGGGCAAGGTTTAGGCTTCTGGTTGAACCTTCTCGCCTTCCGCCTTTGTGAGCAGAAAGGTCAGCGCGGCTTTGTGCAGGAGAGGGCACTGCAGGTAAAATGCTAGTTTCTCCTTGCACCACCTCTGTTTATGATTGGCACCATCTCCCTCTCTGGGGACATAAAAAGAAACAATCTTCTGGGTAAAAGAAACAATCTTCTGGCTGGGGGACAGAGATATTGTCTAACAGAGAAATCAGCTGCTTATGTGCAAAGGAGAAAATGCATTCACATACACATAAGGTATGTCCTAACACCAGTGCCATGCCAGAGGCTGCACATCTTGGAGATGTGTACTCAGACAGAGCCTCTGCCCCAAAGTATAGTTTGCTAGCTCCTAGGACTGGGGTCTTCAGCAAAAAGCTGAAGGAAATCACTCCAAAATGCAAAGGGAAGCAAGTGCAATTAAACACATGGAGCCAGGAGAACCAGATTTGAAGGGAGAAGACTCAGCCTGCTTGCTGATTTACAGGGGAAGGTGCAGCATCCCCCTGCAGAGAGGTTTCTTCTCTGCCACACCAAATACAGTGGGGCTCCTCACAGCACATGCCAGAGGTTAGGGCTGCCAGCATGAGTAATCCCATCTGCTAGCCAAAGCAAAACTCAAACTCCACATATCCCACAGTGCAGAGTCAGGAGAGCCTCCCTTGCTGAGATCCTGTTGTCTCATCAGCAAACAGCTCAACAGGTCAGAGCGGGCCTGGTTTGCTCAGAGCACACCAACTTTGTCAAAGATGTGCATCGGGAAAGAAAAGCAAGCAAATCAGGATGCTCTCATAAAAAGCAGAGCACACTTCTTGCAGTATGTATAACTAAAATTCTATAAAGATAGATAGATAGATAAATAGATAGATAAATAGATCGATAGATAGATATGGAAAGCACATCACAGCATTTACTCTCTTATAATCTACAAGGCCCTGGATAAAATGTCTTTACTATCTAACCTCTCCAAAGTGCTCACACTGTTCTTGCTCAAACTCTGCCTGAAATCAGAAAATCTGGCCAGGCACATATGGGCAGGCCTGCATGCTGCCTTATTTAATTACATGCCATGTCTGGATCCCAACTACACCTGCTACAGATGCCTCCTCACACAGACATCACTGTGCAAATAGCAAGACGTGTTTGTGTTTCAAACCCTGAGATGGACTTCAAACTTCAGCAAAGTGGTGTGTAGGGGATTCAGTCCAAACTTCATGCACTAGCCACCACCAGACAGGAATCACTACCACAGACACCACACTGAAAGCAGCAGACAAACATTTGTTGTTTCTCATTAGCTCCTAAAAAGCTAATACCACCCGACCCCTGCACCCCTCCAAGCACGGTCTCACCTGCCCTGGCCTCTCACTAGCACAGACGCCTCCTCCTCACCACGGTTCTTCCTGTCCTTCAAGGAAACTTCATCCTTCTCACTTTCATTGGGTGGTGCTAGAGGAGTGGCTCCAGATGCAGCGGGACCCCTTGGGTCCTCACAGACCTCACTCCACGCGCTGTCTGGAGAGGAAAGCAGGCCTGGAGAGACCATTGGTGATGCAGGGTGGCTGGATGTTTTGGGGAATGCCTTCCTCTCCACAGACGAAGAGTCCACCAGTGAGTGCTTCTTTCTTCTCTGCTCCTCAGCTTTCTGCAGCCATAAAATCTCCACCCCTTGAAATTCTACATGTTTACTCACAGCTGCCTCTTTAGCGAGCCTCCTCTCAGGACCCATTTGCATTTTACCTTGACTGTACCCTGAAAACTCCTCAGAACATGCCCACCCCTCCACTCTCCTGGCTGCTTCCCGGTTAGTCACAGATGGTCTGTGACAGCTTTGTTCCTGAACTGCATGGACCTCGTCAGCCTTATTACTAATGGCTTGCAAAGACTCGGACTGCTTCTCTCCAGTCCATATTGCAGCCAGACCTTCCTCTACGACCAAATGCTTTTTTTCCTCAGCTGTTCGTTCAGAAGGAAGAGGCACGTCTGAGAGTTTTTCTTGGCCTCCTGGAACTGGTTCTCTGGCTGCCTGCACATTTTGGCTGCCAGTAACACTCTTTTTTTCCATTTGCGTCTCTGAATCGAGAGAAGTATTTGCTCTCTCTTGCACCTTTGCTGCTTCTAACCGTCGAGAGATTTTCATAATCTCTGGCAGGTTACCCGCAGGTTGCACACCTTCTTCTGGGGCGTGCAGCTGCGCTGCCCCAGCATCAGGTCTCGAATTATCTGCAGGAGCTGCACACTGAGGAATGGGCCTGACGTGGTGGTGACTGTCCCGTCTTTCTGGACGGCGTGTCACAGGCTCTGCGTGGCGTGTCGGTGAAGCTGTTGGCTCGTGTCTGCTTGCCTCCACAGTGCCGTACTCTGGAAATTCATTGATGATGGTATGAGGAAGCAAAGCGCTGCTTCCACGGCCACTACCTGCAAAGAAAAAAAAAAAAAAAAAGAGAGACCCTGGATTTATCTTCCACATGCACAAAGTAAAAGAAGCCTGACCTCCCTTCCCAGCCCTCTCCTAAAAGAGTAACTACACTCTGCCCAGCAGGGAAAATACCGTTCGGTTTAATTCACTTCTGAACACTCTCACAACTGCAGTTATCCAGAGCTGGTCTTTTTACATAGGAGTTTTTGGGCAGCCCTACTTTGGGAGTGTGCACTACAGAGGAAGGAATGCTAGAAATGTCTGCTACACTTCAGAAAGGGTCCCTGTGGCCCAGGAACAGTCTGAGGCCACAGGCCAGGCGCACAGGCTGAAGAAAGCAGATATTCAGAGGTCTGACATCCATCCAAAGAATGCAACACACATGATGGTTTTACTTAAAAAAGAAGTTTTTTAGGTTATTTTCACTTTTAAAGGTGAAACACTGGGAAGATAATCAGCCACACTCCGCATGTTCCACAGCCTTGACAAAACCAATTAGCTAAATTACAACGCAATTAATGAGCAATTCAACTTTATGCCAGCACTTCCTTTAACAACTCAGGTAGCTGAAGGTCATTTTGCAGTGGTGGATGCACACCAAGCAGTTCCCATTTGCTGTTGCAGCAAATACACTGCTGCACAGAAAGCTTACCACCCCTCCCTTCCTCATGCTGCTTTTTCAACTGATGTAAACAAAGCAGGAGCAAAAATGGATGGTCCCATTTTCAAAGTGCCAAGCACCCAGTGGCTCCCATTGTTGTGGGTAACAGAGAACCATCTGTCCTCAGAAGGACCTCAGGGATCGCACAATGACAGATACTTGGCCACCTTATGTCATGGCCCAAGGAGAAACTGAGCTCTTGGGGAAAAAAGCAAAACAAAACAAACCAACAAAAAAAATCCAACCAGAAACTGCTGCATTTGTTGCATCCATCTGGGAAAAAAAACTGGCCTGGAGTATAAAAGTGCCTTAAATCAAACAGCACAGTGGCCAGACCCAAACACCTACTCTGAAAAATGTCAGGGTGACAGCTCTGAAACTGGACACCAACATGCATTTGGATGCTTTGCTTCCACTCAAGTTGCATCTCTAGGTACTGTACTGCAAACTGATCACCATCTCCACTCCAGGCAGGCTGGCCACAGGCTGAGGCAAAAGCCATGTAGCTGTGGTTAATGATAGGCTAAATTCAAGGTGAAAGAGAGGATAATTTAATGCAAGCTCAGCACTGCATTAATGTGGCTACCTATGTGCCAGTGGTTTGTAAAGACAAGCAGAAGCTCACACCTGCCAGCTCACTATCCAGTATATCTAGCCACAGGGTAATTACCACACACTGTGCGTGGTGCAGGATCAAAGTGACAGACTTGGACTGTGCCAAGCCAAATCTCTTCCCCAGTAGGTTCTCCAGATCTCATCTCCATGTCTTTAAAAACTATATAATAAAAATTCAGTGGGTCAGGTTTCACCCAGATCACCTGGTTGTTGAGGACAAGTGAGCGGACAAAGCAGGGACCTTTTTTCTCCTGCAAGGTCCCAGGGAGCTGTAAGGAGCAAGGATGCCCACAGTTGCATCACCAGACTGCCCTGATGGCAGGGTTTCCAACACACAGATGTGGGTGCACCCAGGAAACTTTTTCCAACTGCCCAAAACACTAAACAGCTCCCCTTGCACACAACTCAGCCACGCAGTGCTTGGTGCATCCCAAGCCCACACTTTTCATGGCACAGACACTAGGTTGCCACTGGGGGACACTTCCACCAGGACTCACATGTGAGATTAATGCTTCGTGGTTGCAACATTCCTACACCTGCATCAGGCCAACCCCAAGCCAGCAAAAGGCCCCACTTCCCCATCTCACAACCCTGGACTGCTCTAATGCAGCAACCTTAGTGCTTGATGCTCTCTCAGCACTAGAGATGTGTCTGATGTCTAGAGATGGGATTTTTTAGGAGAGAATGCTGACAGGAGCCTGTCACTACAGATGCTAACGTAAACCCTTCTTCATGGACATATCCACCTAGAGCGACTCTCAGTGTGCAAGACCTACAAGCAGGAGGTACCCCAACTGGGCTCCCTTCATGCCCACAGCACTGTGGCACAGTGCTAGGCCAGGCCACTCTTTGGCTGCATTGCCCAAAAAAAAGGTAATGCATAGAGCCCCAGGAGCTGGGATGCCCCGTGCCTCACTCCAACCCACACACCCCGCCTTGTTGGAAGGAAGCCCAGAGCGTCGGTCCCCAGCCTCCTGTGGGGCTGGGAGGCAGCCAATGTGCTCCAGAGGCCAAGCCCTAACAAGGCACCACACACAGACCCTGCCAAGGGGCCAGGCTCTTCTCTGCTAATTGCTGTCTTAGCTTCTGAACCGACACGAGGGAAACAGAAGCAGCCTTATTTCTGGAGGTGAATGCTGAGTGCGCTGCTGCGCGTCCCCATCTGCCGCTGACAGCCCCTGCTGACGGCGGTAAGCAATCTTGAGCAAGTTTCTGATTTACTTCTCCTCCTGAACTTCATCCCAAACAAACTTTACCCTCTGGCAGACTCCAGAAGAGGCACACATACACAGCACATACACACACACGTGGGCATGGAGAGATGGGCAGGAGCAGGGAGTGTGCCCATGGGTACTCCTGTCTGCCACGCCTGCAAACTGTGCTCCATTTGGGCAAGAGAGCAGAACTTTCACAGTAGAAATTAAGTGAGATGTCAGCATCCCTGCTCTGGAAGGACTGCTACTGCTGCTCTGTGCGAGCACAAGTCAGTGGGATTCTTACCTTCATGGCATACTGCCGGAATATTGCCTAATTTTCTGTCTGATTAAAAAAAAATTCATATATGGCACCAAAGCAGCATTCTGTCCCCATTATGTTAGATACCACCATGCACATGACTACCAAGGCCTTCACTCTTTGAGGTAAATCACGACCAATCGCCCCCTACTCTTAAAACTGCAAAGCCTTTCCCTTTGCTCAGAGAGCTATTTCAGGTACCAGAGCTTAGACGAGCTTGAGCTCTTTAAGGGAAACTCCTCCCTTATTCCCATCCACCACCACAGCATCATGTCTTGCTGCAGCTACTGGCATATCCTGTCCAACCCATCCCCCAATATGACTGCATTACAAACAAGGCTAGAAAGACAACAACAAAATTTAAGGACTGCACTGAAGATGCGCAGGGAAAAAAAATACCCATCACCAAACAAACAAAGAAAGGACACACACTTTCAGGTAACACCAATTTCTACTTTGCATCTACTGGCTTCTTTCAACAAAGAAAAAAAAAAGAAGGAAAAAAAGAAAGAAATGGATAGAGAAAAAGGTAAAATAGAGAGGGGGTGAGTGACTAGCCAACTGAGACGGGGCAAATATAACGTAACAGCACTTGGCAGCCTTTCTGAAGACTAGACGTTGAAAGCATTAATGACTTAAATCAGGCATAGATATGATATTTCATAGGTAAATAACCATTCCATGTCAAGCAAGCTTGTCTACAGCATAATAAAAGGAAATACTAGGAAGCAAAACACAAGTTAAAAGCATAGACAGACATTTTGGTTACAGGTACATTTTACAAAAGAATGGTGTGAGTGTCTCTCTCTATACAATATATATATATATATTAGCTAGCTCGAGAAATTAGATATATTTGCTTGAACAGTCTCCTTACTCACAGAGGTTACTGTAGCTCCAGCAGTTACCCATTGGTCAAAGAAATAAAATGCACAGGTCATCAGTTTATCTATAGCGATACCAGCTAATTCAATTGCTGCTGTTCTAGTCAACTGGAATCAAAATAGTTTCAAATTTCCTGGCAGCTGGTGCCCTGCACTGCACACAATGATGTAAATGGATGCTTTCTGAGTATTATGAAACTGATGGGGGAACTGCAGTCTCATTCAGTCTATCGCAGGAGCTAAGGAGTCCACCTTGGCAGCTTGCAGGGGGGAAAAAAACATTTCCTCCAGCAAGGCTGCCTGACGGCATGCCAGGGAGACGTCTGTGCTTAGCTGCTGCCGTTTATTGTAACTGCGTCCGTAAGGGAAGGATCGGGTGGAATGGCGATGCCGAGAGTCATGTGCCGATTTCGGAGCGCAGGATGCTTTATGGCATTTCAGCATCAGTGAGCTGGAAGCACTCACTAAGCATCCTAGTCATCTTGCATTTTATTTCTCCGCAGCTCCTTGCGCCGAGCACAAGCAGGCACACGGGTGAGCTTTGCATGCGGCGTCACGACAGTTGTGCTTTCTCGGTATTTCTTGCCGCTATTCGTGAAGGGCAAATCGGGGCAAAGTAAAAAGCAGTGAGTGCGTTAAGATGAAACGAATCTCCAGGTGACAGAGCTTAATGAATGAATCGCAAGATTTATGGTATTATATCATTACTGCAGCCTGCCAGAGAGGAGGAGGGTTACACGTATCTCCTTGTCCCGCACTCCCTCAAGTTACAACTTCTTAGGGTCACTAAAACTATTCCAAGTGACAGCCCGCCCGTGTTGAGATGGAGCGGCCGTCCCCCGCGAGAGGGGAGGGATGCTGCACAGCCTCTGGCAGCCCTGCGCAGCAGCCCTTTTTCCACATGATGTCATTCTCCATGCTGTGATAGGTCCTGCCTGGCTGGCGTAGCCAAAGCCAGGGGATTAACATAATGCAAGCACGGTGCTTTTGTAACTGGTCTGCAAACGTCCACACCGGACTGGGCGCAGGATTTTGTGCAAGCTTGCAGCCACTCTAGGTTTTTGGGCAACTGGCTTGCCCCAAAAAGCGGAAGTGGAGCCAGTTCTTCATCCCTTCTAAAGTTACAGCGGCACTACGTAAAAACAAACTGGTGGAAATGGGGAAGCTGAGTGAAAGAGATAGGGAAGCAGGGGGAAGAGGTAGGGGAGAGCTGTCTAGAAATAAGCCCTGGTTCAATGCCTTAGCAGACATACAGGGAAGATAGAGGGGACCAGAGGTATAGCAGAGCCCACACAGAAGTAGTGCCCACGTTGGCTAAGATTCTTCACCTCAAAGAGAGACAACCAGAGGGAGTCCTTGATGTGGTTAGTGGGAGGTTTGACATAGAACCCAGTAGCATGCACAGGCAGCATGTTCCTTGCACTCACCATGCTCGAACAGCCAGGCAGTGGTGTGGCAGCTGGCAGCTCAGAGTTACCCAGAAATTAAACTAACTGGTTCAGGGAAGAAAATAATCCCCCAGCAAGCACCCAGGGGCAGTGTGTCGCTCAGGAAATACCCCACCCACAGCTTGCTACACGCAGGATAGGGTTATCAAAGAAGTACTGCTCACCATTGCTCTTGCCCAGTTCCCTAAATTCTGGGGGGTTTGGGCTACCAGAGGCTGTGCAAGGTGAACCTTCAGTCTGCCACAGGACAGTCATGCCCACGCTAGGTAAATTTGTCCCAAATCTCTCTGCTAGCCCAGTCCCAGAGCTGGAGCCTGGTAGTTATGTGATGGCCAAGTTGTCATGGCTTGAGAAACAGAGTAAGAAAAGCTGCTAGGTTAAGAATGTAGATTCTGCCCATTAAGAAAACACCAACCAAACCAGCATGTAAAATATAGGGGACACGGTGTGTCTGTTTGAGTGTTTGTGTGGGTTTTTTTACAATTGCACAAGTTCTAACCCTGTTCCTGATGGAAAGGCTTATATGAGCAGTGCTGTGACTTGGTTGCATATTCTTGTTATCCCACAGATGTTAACTTATTCCCCATGGTAAGCAGGGTTTGGGACCACTTGCATAACCCCAACTGCACTGAATTAAGAGTCCTCCAAAGAGCCCCATACCTTTTGCCCTGCTGCAGGAAGGATGGCACCTTGCCACAGCAGCTCTCGGGCCTACGGTGAGCTCAAAACAGGACAAAGTCCAAAACTAACATGCAGCACGTGCTGAGAGGATTTAGTGAGAGGGATTATCCACTACAAATTGCTGTATGGGCCACAGATGGTCAGTGAGATAGCTCAGTCCCAAGAGTCATTACCCTGGAAAGCAAAATGGTAGAGTGAAACAGCTGTTAGCATGAGCAGGAACAGGAGGGAACACAAAGAGAGTATCTAGGCTCCTTATCTGATGTAAAAGGGTGTGGATGAATCTTACAATATTCAATGCACTTTTCTTCTTTAAAGCCCCACACCCTGGAGTAACATGGCTGCGAGAATCTCAAGCTTTGGTTTAAGACTTATGTTTGAAAAAAGTCATAAACCCAGAAGGTAAAAGACAAATCCAAAAAGAATCTGAAATTTTCTATTTTTCTACTGCTGTGATTTAGAAAGGAAGTAGCTAACAGGTGATTTTCTAAGTGTAGATACACACAGTGACAGCAAGAATTACTTTAAAAGCTCCCTAAGAGCCTTCAGCTGAAGAACAAACTTCTGGAGCAGTGACACCTCACAGCTGCTTTCACACTTGCAGCATCTACAAAGACTTTACAGCCTCTCTAAATCCACTTGTAATTAATGTTATATATTTAAAATATTGTATTTTTAAAGAATCTTCTCAAAACACTCAAAAAATTGCTTTCAGCAAGCAACAATGGCTTTAAAAAATCCCACACTACTACTACACACAGATCTCAGAAACTCTGGATTTTTGCAGATCCAGAAACAAGGCACATCTGCCGAAAAGGATGTCCTTTACTGCATTTCAGGGTTTGGGACAAATTAACCAGGCTAAGAGTAAGCTTGCTAAGCAGTCCTCAAAGCACTCCAGGAACTGGATATCAACTTATGCGCCCAACTAAAACAAAAATAGGACACAGAGGGACATGTGTGTCTCCCAGGCTCCAAGTATTTGTTGCTAAAGGACAAGCTATGCAGCTGGACATTGCATAGTAACTTTTCAGCAAGTTCTCACAGGGAATGAGATTCCCTTCCTCAGGAAGCTGGACAGAGTTAAATAAACAATGCGGGGGTCTAGAGCAGAAGGCACTTGTTAGAGCAGTGAACTGTGAACAGGAAAAATACCTGTTGTACGCCGTGTTACACTTCTTCAGTGCGGTAACAGGCCAGAACCGCATCTACCCCGGTAATTTTAATTAAATGCCTTCTCCATGTTCTTATCAAGCCATCTCCAGCAGCAGGTTAACATGCATCATTTCCTTCAGAAAGCTTCAGAAGTGAAGCAAGGCTACAGCACGATGGAGGGTTTGTGTTGGTTTGCTGCCCATCTCACCAGACGATGGGGCTGAAGCTAAGGAGAGGAGAGGAGGCCATGGTGACAAGCAGAAATGCAGCTGTGCCCCACACTACCTGCCTACAGCCAAGTCAGCTGGCTGAGCCTCTCCTGTTGTGCCCACTGACCTGGATGCATCATTTTCTGCCTGCCCAATGGAAGGGAACGGCCTGACTGCCTCCAGGAAAGTGCTGCTGAGCCCTGCCAGCTTCAGCCGAGTTCAGCCTGTGCCACATGTGGTCAGAGCATCTGATGTGGCCAGACATTGATGGGCTGCCAGCATCACCGGGTCCCCAAATATTTGTGTGCTCACATCATCACGGCTCTCAGCTTCAGTGAACAGGCCACAGACTGGGAGGCAATTACTGGCTTAACTCTGGCATTTCCTAACTTCTGAGTGTTTAATTTTGCACATTTAAAAAACAATAAACAAACAGCCCGTATTTTAATGATTATTTGTACTAAACCCTTGGCCTTCAAACAACTCCGTTGTTTACCAAGTCGAGGATGTGGTAATCTCCTCCCCACAGCTGAAGGTTATGATAACTTGAACTATCCAGCTTTCAAGTGCAGGTCACAAGACATACAATTTCCTCCTGTGGAGCAAGGGACTTAGCATAATGCCTTGTGCCCCTTTAGTTCTCCTCTCCCTGGGACTGGAAACCCAGACATCCATCACACCACACCTGACGGCCCCAGAGCATGCCTCAGCTTCTCCCAGCCCCAGGAATCGGGACTCAGAAGTTCAAAGGGACACAGCAAGACAGCTCCCCGTCACGCAGACGAGATGCAGAGCACAGTGCAACCTGTCCTCCTGCACCAACATTAATTTTTCCATGTGCACAGTCCGATGTGACGGTGCTCTTCTGACAGCACTGTAAGAGCTCGCTGCTCTCCAGAAATGACCTGGTTTACTCCAAGTTGGAGTGAATGAGGAATACTCAGCACAGCCGGTGAACACGCTGGCGCCAGAGAGGTAATCACTTCTTACACTGCACAAACTCAGCTGGGAAGTTTTAATACAGTACCTCTGGAGACTTAAATTTAAAAAGTTAACCTTCTTTTTCCATCACTGCCAACCAGCAGTGCCAAACATCAGGGATATCTACAAGAAAACTATTGATTACACACCGTGATTTAAAAAATCCTGCGGGTCTTCAGTGTGTCAGAGAATGTCCCATCTAGTGGGACACTAGAAACAACAACAACAAAAAAAGGCCGAGAGAGTCAAGTATGTCAGCAGGATGATGAAATTATAATTAAGGGGGAGGGGGCACCACAGGTCCGAGTTTTCTGTATTCCAGCCTTGTGTGTGATCCTGTTAAATGCTGCAGGAGATCTGATGTACCTATCCTCCACTGTAATTAGGCAACATGAATGTGAAAATCAGGCAGTCCTCCGACCCTCAAAAAATGCAGTTTTGCACATTTTCGAGAAAGCAGAGCTGCAGAGTAATATACCAGACCAGGGAGCCCAGACTTTCAGGATTGCCTGGAGATGGAAAGAGCAAGAGATGAAAGCATGAGAGAGGGTGGTGCCTCAAAAAGGAAAGCGATGGGTTAGAGCACTGGGCAAGACTACAGTCAGCAATCTGGGCTGTCATGAGAACAACGTAACGTGAGTGCCTGTGGTCTGAGGGCAGTTCTTTAGAGTGAGGATCAGGAAGGTGCCACTACTGCCTAATGCACAGAGGATGCAGCAGAGCTGGACATGCACGCCTTGAAGTGACACAGAGAAAGCAAGCAAGGCAGAAGATGAAGGGCAACCTAGTATGTCAGGAGGGCTCATTTTACACAGATACTAGGGTAATTTTCTTAGGGCTGTTTCAATCAGCATCATAAGACCGTGAAAAGGCTTTGCTTGTACAAAAAAGCAGCCATTGTGTTCTTCCTTTGCTCTTGAAACAAGTTATAGAAGTTCTACAGCAAAAGCAATGATTTCCATGACTGGGGTTCAGGAAAGGGTATGTTGCATGGGTCAAAGTATGTGTTTGGTTTTGTTTCATGTGTCAGCTGTGGCATTGTTTGACCCCTTCCAGACATGATTCAGCACACAATGCCAGGAGAAAGTAAGCCTTTTTATTAGAATTATTCTTCTGGCATTGTTTGGGGGCTTTTTATTACTCAGTTTTTGCTGGCTTGAGGTTGCTAAGCAAACAGATGAGCACAAGAACTAGCATGAAACAATCCGTGGCAGTGTGTGTCTGGGACCATCTCTTTTGGCAGAAGCAAGCTGTTAAATGAGCTCAGTTGCCTCATGACACCTCACTGAACACAAAACAGCAAGTGACAGGCTTTCCAAAAAGCTATTTGTTGCACCAGGAATTCAAAACCAAGCTTCTTCCAGCAGCTGTTGGGAAACACCAGATTTGCATAGCAACACAGGCACTATTTGTACAGGGCTTTTTTGTGAAGGACGAGATTACACCCTCTGTTACACAGGAGGGATGAAAGCTTTCTCCTCCCAGAAGCATCAGAGAAAAGAATGTTTATTAATCTTAAGAAGCTATTTTCTTCCTAACAACAGTCCTGGATTTATTTTCTCATATAACAGGAATTATGGGGTATTTGGCCTTCATGTTTACTTAAGGAATTATTTTGTAGCATCCCCCACTGTTTTCCCCATGAAAGCACGTTTTAGGACTAAGCCATGCTGCCAGGGTTTTTTTTTTCTTTTTGGTATTTAAACATATTAACTGCAAAGTCATAAAAATCAGGACTGTAACACGCCCAAGCCTAAAGATAAGTCTGTTCAATAGACATCACTGTTTCTGTGGCATTTCCAGAGCAGAGTATGTTTCCATATACAACAAGCACCCTTTATGTCCACGAGTCTGAGAAGACGTCTTGTCCGACCCAGCCAAATTCAGTTTCTAAAAAACATTTTCTTTAGCTGGAAGGCAGAAGGCTGGGGTTTTGCCAGGGAAGGTGGCCAGGCTGTGCAGGGGCACGTGGCTGCACGTGGTGCATCCTGCCTGCTCCCATTGGAAGGCAGCAGCCCCAGGAGAGGGGTCTGCAGGGAGATGTGTGGCCCCGAGCCCTCCCAAAATGAGGGTCCCAGGGCCTTGGACCTCCTCCTGCTCCGAGTAAGGCATCCAGGGCAGGAGGATGGGCAACAGACACGAGAGGAGAGGAGCCAGACAAGAGGCATCACAAAGTAAAGGCAAGAGCAAGAGGGCATCAGCAATCACAAGTACCCCAGACAAAAGGAGACTGAGGACAGCAAAGGAAAGAAATTATGAGAAAATTTTTTTATGCAACAGCTTTATTAGCACTTGAATATCATTGACGAAAAACCTCTTCTAAAGGCATCTAACTTTTTATTTTCCCTCCTCTCACCTATGAAAATGACCACAAGCTTCAACCTGGAAGGTAAAAATCAGCACAGGAGCTTACTAACAAAGTATGCCATCTCCCACCCAGGTAGACAGAAGTATTCTTCCTTCTTTGGCTTGTCTGATTCAAGTGTTTTAGTACTCAATTAAAAAATGTATTCCCTCAACAGCATCCAGCAGAGCTTCAGTAATATGGCTGTGGCAGAAAGGGAAAGGATAAACCAGAAGGCAGTAGTAATTAAGTAATTCAGCAGCTTACATGTTATGTTCTGTTTCTGAGGCCAGTCATGGCACGGGTGAACTGCTTTGGGTTAGATAAATTAAAGTTCAGCATTACTGCCCACAGTGACAAGTTGTTCTCTTGATCAAGTTTAAACACCTACACTTCTCCTGGCCCTGGCCCTGTCACTCATTTGCTTAAAATACTTTATACTTTGACCCCTAAAAAGCCTGTCTTCTTTCTTTTAAAGGCAACTTCAGAAAGTAGCAGGTTTGTTTGGATTTTTGGTTGTGTTTTTTTTCCCTTCCCATCTAACACAGAGAAGAGCAGAGAGACTTTCAGGCATAGCTGCTTCCCCCAGAAACATATGTCATGACATATTTGACATATATCAAATCAAAAAAAGCCAGCATTTGGTGCACAGGGCTCTGGGTTTGTACTGCAGTGCCCTCAGTTACCCCTTCCTCGTTCATCTCCAGCTAGTAAGCAGTTAAAGCCTGCTCACTTGAAGAAAAAAGTAGAAGGGGCACTCCCACTCTGGTTTATCCACTGTGGTAAAACACCTTGGAGGAGAAGGATGATGAATGTGCCTGAGACAGCATGAGGCCAGTCTGGGTAGGCACAATGTCGCCCAGTTTTCGGGTACAATTGAAAAATGTTACACGTTAACCACTGTTAAATATTTGGAAACCCTCCCTTGAAGCCACTCCCATTTTGCATTATAATTGTTAGCTCCTAATGGTAGTTTGTCATTAATAAAGGAACATGAGAAGAACCAGAAACATCTGTTTATCTGGCTTACACTTTGCCACCCTTTACTTTAGGGCTCAGCACTCAGCCCGGAATACCCATCACATGTGATAATTGCTTTGGCTGGTAATAACCACAGATTCATGTGGACTTATTAGACACAGCATACTTTATTTAATACTGATCCCCGGATATGTACCAATGCCTGCTGACAGTGCTCTCACACTGTGTCTCTCCAAGCAAGAAATGAGGTCATCCTGATTCGTGTAATGATCCGATACACACTTTGTGGCAATTTGGAAAAGCTTTTAAAATTTAAAATTTTGGTGGTTTGGGGTTTGTTGAGGTTTTTTTCCCTTTACAGTTTTGGGTTTTTTTACTTTGTGATTAGGATTTCCCAAGTGGGAGACTAAACTTTATAAAATCCAGGAAGAAATTGTTTACTCACTTTCTAGACTTCAGTTCTGCTTTTTTTTTTTTTACCTTTTTTTTGCCTTTTTCTTTTTCCCTTTTCTTACTGAAATGGAGGAGCCTACACAGTTTGTTTCTGAACAAAGTGCTGCCCTTCTCTGGCAAGAAGGGAGTCTTCTTTAATTAAAAGTGACATTCCAGAAAGTTTGCAATTAGAAAGGATCAAGGTACAAAGAGAACAGCCTGAGGAAATGCTTTTGCAAAGAGGGCAGGGATTGTTGATAATTATGATGAGGCAAGAGAAATCGTTACAATAACTACATTTACTTTCTTCTAAGCTTGGGCTCTGAAAAGGTAGAAAATGCCCTGCACAGGAACAAGACCAATCCTTAGGCATAACATTAGATATTGCACCTGGATTTCCTGAATTACTAACTACAGAGGACAGAGCAGTTCAGGTACCACCTCAAGTATCTAAATTAAAATCTTACCTACCTCTAGCTGTAGGAAGAGCAGCGTGCAGACCACGAAGGGCATTCCTGGAAGGACCTCCAGGCAGAGATGGCCATGTTTCAGCATGTGCTATTGCAGAACTCGTGGCTGAAACGACTCCGCTGCACAGAAGTGAAGGGATTCCCTCCACCAGTGTGTCTCCAGCACACGAGTCCCTGCTGTCACATCAAGGTGGCCCAGGTGAGCCAAACAGAAAGGTGGGTGTATAACACAGGGAACCACTGTCATTTTCTGAGGCCAAACCAGCAGGATCCTTTGGTCTGGTACTTGCACTGTAGTCTGGCAAAGAGCAGCGTTAGCATAGTGAGCAAGCCCTTGTGGGGTCATTAAGAGAGAAGCTTCTGCAAAACTTTCCTGAATGGATTAAGAGTTTTCGGGGGGTTTTTTGCATACAATAGTTATAAATAGCACTTACCCCTTTCTGAAGGCTTCTCTTCTTCCAAGCCAAATAAAAATTCATATTTGGCCTTGGCAACATTCTGGGCATGAGCCGATACATCATTATCCCACACAAGTGCTTCTGCCTGTAGAGTCAAAATAAACAAAGCTTATCTACCTTTTGGTGGAAAAACAGCAGCAGGAACGTGAAATCCTTCCAGGTGCGCTGTCAGGAAGGATTTTCAAAGTATTCATTTAACTCTGTCACCACCAAGATCATCCAGAGCAGACATGCGCCAACTCAGATTGCTTTTGAAGAGCTTGCCTCTCTGTCTTTGAACCCAAGCATTTCAGCATTAAGCAGAGCACCCAACCACTTATATCTTTAGCCGGCTTACCCACTGCAAGGGCAGCAGCAACCTGGCCAACTACATCAGTAATACCAGTTAGTGTTAAAAATGTCAAGGGAGTAGTGTCAGAAATAGCAAATTTGAATATTTATGTCACAAAACTGGGACCCATGAGAAAACTATAAATGGGGCAGGCTGTTTCTTTGAAGAGAGGCTGGGGCGCAGAGAAAGGGAGGAAGGAAAAAGGGCTACAGCAAGGATGATCAAAAATGGGAAAAAGGGATAAGGTATGCAAATGTGTGGCGAGTACCATCTAAGGGTCTCCGTTGGGCAGCCCACGCCTGACCGCTGCTGTCTAGTTCAGGACAATAGCCCAACCTGGTTTTATAACAATACCACACAAGTCAAACCTGCTTATCTGGCCAGGAGGCAGGGAGGAGGCACAGAGTGGTGAAGCCAGCTAGTCCTGGGTGGGGATGGATGGACAGATGAATTGAGCAACCCCTGCCCACCCAGGTCTGGTGCCACCAGCACCTTCACCCTGCTCCCTCCTTGTAAGGAGCAGTTTGACAGAGAAAAGGTCCAGTTTCTCAGAGGAGATAAAGGCTGCAGGACTAAGATCAAAATACCTTTCTGAACAAGTGGGGACAAATCAAATCCCCAAGATAAAGCACACACCAGCAATAGGCTGTGGTGCAAAAACTATCTGCAGTCGGCATTAAGTGTCTTCCCAGCTGGGCAAGAGGGAGCCTGTAATTCTTCTGTTTGAAGTGACAGATGAAATAAATCATTAACTCCACAAATTCTTCAGTAAACTTTATATTCACGCTCTGTGTTTGAGGCACTCAACTGTTGCAGCATAGCAAGTCATTGCATCGTTCATATTAAAGACCTTAGCTTACAAAAATATTCTTAAAAAAAGAAGTCAGGTGAAACATTCTGACCCCCAGGACAACAATAACTTTTATGCATTTCTATCAAATACCTTAGGAGAAGCGTCATCTACAAACATAAATTCAAAGTACAGGGGACAGACACGTAATTCACAGGTCAAGGCTCTTTAATCAGCAATGGATGGAATCCATACATTCCTCCACCTCTCCAACAACTACATTTTCTTCCACGAGCATATTGACAAATAGCTATCTTGCCCCATGCCCTTGAACAGTTTTGCTCCAGGTTTTCCTGGCCTTTTACTCCATTTCTACTCCTGCCTTTCTGCACTGCACCAGTTCTGCAGGATTTAGTCCAACACTACTCTGTCTGAAATAGGCAGCAGATCTTACACAGGGGTCTTGGACAGATTTATTATACTTATTTATTCACTGGTCCAACTACTCATCACTAGAGCTCTGAGTACTTTGATGGACGTGCTAACACTAGGGTACCAAATCCTTTGGGAAAAATGTGATGAAACAGATGAAGGGTTTTCTAGCACAAAGATGACTTCCATGAACAAGACAAAATGAGCTTGAAAAAAGCCTCCATGTCTCTCCTGCTTTTACAGGGCTGCATTCATTCACTGGAAGGGAGGCATGAAGGGCTAGAAAAGGAATAGCTGGACCCAGAGCTCACACAGGAGAAGGCTCTTGTCTGCAACAGCTTGGACAGGAGTAGCTTACAGAGCCAGACAAAAATTCAACCTACCCAGAAATGGATGTGAAGGGATGGGACGGCTAAAAACTAGCTGGTGCCAAATCCCAGTCACGGATGAATGAAATGGAAAATAAAATGAACAGAAGAGTCCAGTTCCTGAGCAGTCAGGAATTTCTGATCTATACACCTCTGGGACACAGTATTTCCATACCTCAGCCTTGCTCTTTGAGACTTCACAGACATCTGGTGCAGTGAACAACCCTGCCAGCAAACACATGTTCCAAGGGTCTGTATTTGCCTGCTCCTCATCGTAAAGCAACGGAGAAGAGTCTGGTTCACAGCACCCTCTGCATTGCCCAATAACAGGCAGAAATAAATTGTTAGATTAATGGGGTTTCCATGTACAGGGCAGCATTTATCAGAACTAGGTGCGTAAAGAGAGGCTGCAAGACCTTTGTCTTGGCATCTAAAAGGAATTACTTGATTTTCAGAAGTGCTCAGCACCACTGATGAGAATTACAGATACTGGCTTGTGCATGGGAACAGCTGAACTTAACATCTATTTAGGCTGTCAGAGCACTAAAAGGAACTGTGTAAAGAAACTCCAGATCCAGGCTTAAGGAAAAAGTTTATCATATTTCATCCAAACAAGAAATATTAAAAAAAGAACACAAGAGAGGGAAAGAACGAAGACACTGAGTTCAGAGCTTGATTTTAGGACCACTGATTTACCAGTGTTCAAATCAAGAGTGTACTCTCCTTTTCTTCTTTCAACCCACCACTCACCCAAGCCTTGCAGAGGTCAGCATGCCCTGAAACCAGGATCCCAGAAAAGGCCTGGACAAACATTCATGGTGCTTTCCAAACTGCATTAGCAAAGATTAAATACAAGCAAGATTGAAAGGGATATAAAACTCCTGCTTAAGCCTTCTCTCTCAGCTCAAGGGCAAAGAAATCTGCATCCAGGTCATCTCATTTCATAATTGCTTCCCTCAGAGGGCTTTAACCACCACCTTTGACGCATCTGGTCTTTGTCACTCCTGGAGAAGGTGACACTCAGAGCATCAATCCCCTTAAATCAGCCCAGCTGTACATACAACATTTCTCATGAGCCACATACCCACTATTTTTCAGTCTGATTGTGGTCTGGGCAGAGAGGTATCAAGCTCCTGCCCATTTATGCATCACTCTTGCAGTGCCTTCTGCCTTTTGAACATGTTTGATCAAGTCTACTTCTCTCCATCGCAGTTCCTGGTTGGGAGTTGGGGCAGCTGCATTTGCCTCTCAGTGAATTTTAGATAACATTTATGAGACTGCATTAGTTTGGCCTTGGCAGCCCTCAGACCTCCTGCCAACACACCGGACCAGTTTCTGCTGACCCTGCAGAAGGCACTGGCATGGTCATCACAGGTGTCCCACCTTGCTGGCTTTCTGTTCCTTGCTGAGGCAGCAGGGATTGTTCAGGATGCTCATGGTGATTTCAGGCTAGCACAAGAAGTGAAGTTGCTGAATCCATGTCTCAGCACTGAACTGAACAGCAGCAGGATGCTAAGACCCCAGGGTTCCTGCTTCTCCAGTGGGAGCTGCCAAGGAGAGATATGTCAGCCCAGCTGCCTCTGCTCCGCTCTGCTGTCTGGATGTGTGAACTGGGGCTGTGGGGCAACATCTGCAAGGAGAAACTGTTCCCACAGTTCACCCCGGAGAGGTGCCTTTAGGCAGGCCCCCTCTCTTGAAGCACAGTTTCTCTCTCATTTCAGCTTCAGTCATGAGCTCCCCTCAAAATGCCGCCCCAAAAATCCCAGTGGTTTTTAGATAAGCATAGTGAGTCATAAAAGCCCAAAGAAAATGCTTCTCCTTTCTCCATGGAAGAAAAGCACTGAAGCATCCTCTTTTGAATTTCACTGAGGTTCTGGTTGGGGCCTTTTTTGGGACAGACTTGTTTTCTTCTTGGAGCCTTTTTTTTTTTCCCCATAGCTACATGTCAGAGAGCATTAAATGAAGAGTATCAAAGTCTTGTTCTCTCACCACCATTTGCAGCTGAGCTTGACAGGAGAACTAGGCTCCATCTCAGTGGAAGGGGATGACATTGTCCATGGCTGCTGTGACAAGGAACAGGTCAGTCTAAGCACAAGGAGCCAGTTTGAACCCATGCCTCCTGAAGTATTCACGCTTAAGATCATATGTTTTCTTTGAAAAAGTCTAATAAGGAGGAGTTTTTCAAAGGAGCAGATAATTAAATGGCAAATGTCAGTTTGGAGTTTCTCAGGCTCCCTTAGAGGACAGGTGCTATCACAATAGACTTAATTCTTGCAGGCGACCCATGCTTGAGGAACAGCAGAACGGGATGGGTGCTCAAGCACGAGTCTTCAGGGAGCGAGAGCTAGCCAAAATTCTGGACAGCAGGAGTGCGCTCACACTGAAGGAAAACATCAGTAGGAAGTGGTCTAACAACCTTTCACAGAGGGCTGTCAGCTGGGACAGAGAGGTCAAAGCGTCCTCAGGGGGACCCCTGCAAGCTTGCTTAATAAAACCCAGCCACTCTGTCCCCAGAAAGAAACATTACTGGAATTCTTCTAGGCTTATTGGAAAATGTGGAGGGACTGGCCAGTTAGGGTGTGGGTCTCCAGTTTTACACATTTTGCATGTGCACAGCTGCTTTTTCCAGAGCTGAGTGCCTTCCCCCTTGGCCACACTACTGCTGGATGTCAGCTCCCTGCCAGCAGGCAACAGCACTGGCAGCACAGTGCTTCCTGGAGGTTTCACTGAGGCTAGCGGGGAGATGCTGCATGGCTGCAACAGAGCTGTTGACACTACTCAAGGAAGCAGAAAAAAAGCCTTGCAGGATGCCTGAAAAGCACAGTCTACTACAGAGAACTTCACAGCCGCACCCGCAGCATCTCTAATCCTAGGCTGTGCTTGTTCCATTCTCATTGCTTCATCAACATCTCTAGTGGCAAAAAAACCAAATGCCTCTCGGCAGCCTGTATTATACCTCAATATAGTGAGTTTATGCTCTCAGGAGGAGTGTAAACTTGTACCTTCATCTTCTCTTTTGCACCCCAAAGTCTCCCCAGAGACTGACAGAAATACAGTTACTGGTAATGGAGTTAGCATCAAAAAAAAAAAAAAAGGGGGGGGGAAGGAATGATGGCTAGAAGATTTAAAACCTTCTCCAGCAAGTTCCCAGCTGAACAAAAGTACCCTATGAGTCAAGCTACAGTGCCATGGTCAAGTTTTTATGGAATTGTGCATAGAGAGCTCTGCCTCTCCTGTCACACATGGACAACCCCCCAAAAGTGGCCAACCCTTTTTTAAGCAGCATTATCATTCCTGTGTATCATTCTGTAGCAAGCCTCACTGCTTCTGACAGGTCATAGTAATTGCACTGAAAAGACTATTTCTGTTAAGCTTGTCTTAAATCACTTTCCTAAGTAACAGGATGAAATTCAGAAAGCTGGCATTAAAATAAACTTGCTGGCTGGTGAAACCTAGTGCACTGACAGCACAGAGACACTGTGGGTGCTTTTTTTGTGGGACTTCAAAAAAAAAAAAGACTGCTAGCGGAGGTTTGTAGTTTTTAATTGCATGTGACCTCATGCACCACATTTGTGTTTTCCTCACACTTCCCCACCACCACTATACATGCTTGCAATTCTGGAATTGAAGCATTAGCAAAATAGATTAAGACTCGAAAGAACAGGATTTTTGCATGGCTAAACCTCAGCTGGACCTGCCAAAACTTAATGCTAGCTGAAGTTTTGGAAGAGATCTCAGCCTGGGTTTTAAACTAATTCCTAACCATCAGAAGTTGCAGGGAGATGTGTATAGAGCCAGAAGGTGGGGGAGGAAAGAAAGGGCTTGTGTGAGAACACAGCCTATAGCCATTGTCCAGCAGAGAAGTCTGGATTCTAGAGAGGGATAACAAACTCATCTAAGACTTTTCAGCTACAAGGAAGGAGGCAACTGAGAGACATGTAGCAGAGGTGCCTGCAGTCATAAAGGGCCTGAAAAAGACAAAGAGCAATCGGTAATTCACCACCATTTTTAATGCAACACCCAGAGTACAACAAAAGGAGGTATTAGGAGTCAGCATCACACCAAACAGGAGATAGTTCCTCATACAGTTTGTAGTCAAAACCACCAACCTCCTTGCAAAGCAATGCCACAGAAACTAAAACACTAAGGGACCTGACAAGGAGGGTGAACAAGCTCAAGTGACACAAATCCACAACAATACGTAGGAATCGCATCCTTCTCATGAATCTCCAAGATAAACACTTCCTAGGCATCCATCCGCAACCTCATACATTCTCCTGGGCTGAAGTGACCTCGGGATGTGTTTGCGGGGAGCAGGCTCGCAGTAAGCAATCAGGCTGGAGAGAGCAAAACTGAAAGGGTGCAGATACTATCAGAGCTGCTCTCCCTGCTCAAAGGCAGACTTCACAAAAGTTCAGTGTCTAAAGAGAGGCTCAATTCAAGAATAAAGCAAAAGAGTTGCTGCTTAGAAAAAAGCATGGGAACAGTGACCAAAAAAAAAAGAAAAAAAAAAGGATGCCTTAGCACTACTGTCAAGCAGTTGCAGGTAAAATTTGTTTCCAGTCTGGTTGCCTTGTTGTACACTTGCACTTGAGTTTTTTCTCCCCGTAAAGAAAATGTTTGTTTTGTTGTTTGGTTGAAGCTGTTAGGAAGCAGTCAGCTGTTATACAGAATTAAATGCTTTTTATTATGCAAAGGCTGATGCTGTCTGAGCTGTAACTGCATGAATGTGAACAGCATGTTAATTCAAAGTCTGTATGATTACACCTTACTATTAAAGGTCACTCAGCATCTTGTATTTGCCAAGTCAGTGATTTTTGATGCGTGCTGTATGGACCTCTGGATGTCTATGCATTATTTCTAAGGTATGTGCAAGAATCAAAGGAAGCCCATTGAGAGGTAGGCTTTAGCTCACTGCATGAACAACCATGTTCTTAAGATATAAAACATAAAACCAAAAAACACCCCAAACTTTTAACAAAGCCACACTGCAAGTATTTTTCCTGAGTTATGCCAAGGAGCGCTGGGGTGGGGGTGTGATTTAAGAAAAAGTGTGCAAAGACAGCATCTTTTATTCAGAGAATTAAGTGATGCTTGTAGTAGACATATTGCATTTAGTGTTTTTGATCAATCTGTTCCAAGTATATTTAGCAAACTGACAGACTGCTTCTCTGCAGCAGGTAGTGCGCTTCCATCATCTTTAGGCAACTCAGATGGCAGAACAATGTTTATACAGGCTACAGGTCTGCTCCACAAGGATTTCTACTCTATGGAAGCTAAAATCTGGATACACCTAAATGCCTCATGAGCCTACCAGAAGCTACCTCTGTATCTTTAAGCAACTAAATTCTTTCCAAAACACATGCCAACATCTGCTGTCCCTTGAAAACTTGCAGACCACATCCTTTCCCACGTGCTGTACATTCTCTGTGTCCAGCTAAATATACACTGCTTTTATGGATGGAAGTAAAGGACAAGGTATTGGGCAAGCTCATTTTCATTTTTCAAATCAATATTACAAGCATGGTTTAAGGTAGTGTCTCAAAGTGATTAAAATACTCAATTACAATGAATGGTAAAAAAAAAAAAGAAAAAAACAGAAACAAAATAAAAAAATAAACAAAAAACCACAAAAAGTCACAAAAATCCAAGTAAACAAAAACCCAAACAAAACAAAAACAAAGACAACCCAAACAAACAAACAAACAAAAATGCCCCACACCCAACTCCCAAACAACTCTACACAGGAGCCCACTGGAAGAATTTACATTTGCAAAGGTGTAAAAACTTGCATTTTCTCTGTGGCAAATGCCAACTGTAGAGCTGCAACACACTAACACAGCGTGCAAAAAAGGGATATGTAGCTCCCTCTAACTTAAGACACACCTCATTGATTCTGCATGATTATTTCGTATTTAAATTCATTTTACAGCTTTCATCTAAACTGTTCTTTCTCAGACTTAAACAGATTTAACAGTTTTTCGGATCAGAAGTTTGACTGAAGTTTGATCTGAGCCATCTTCCCTCTGGCACAACAGAGGCAGAAGCCAGAAGTGACATCAACAAATTTCTCCTGAAGTGCAAGCACTGGGGGCCTGAAAAGACAAAGTTGCAAGAGTGTTTGCTTGCTAAGGAAGTGCGTGCTAAGGACTGCAGCATCCTCAGACAGCTATGGCCCTGTGAACAGCCAGGACCCAACAGGCAGTTTCAGCCGTGGCAGGAAGGCAGAAGACATCAAAGATGATGCATCCCCCACAAGCAGCACAACACAGGCCAGCTGGCACTAGTGTCCCACTCATTAAGTCAGAGCAAGTCCACAGACAAGACAGCTGATGACAACCAGAGCTCACTGGTACTAGAATTTGTTTTCTTTTGAGAAAAGGGCTTTCCTAGTAAGTGTTCTGCTAGCGCTGACATGCAGCCATATCCCAGGCTTAAGTGAATCTTGCCATCACACTTGGCATTTGTTCAACCTAGGAGATGCAGTTATGACTCACATGACACTTCCTATTTGAAAACTGTTGTAAAAAGATAATGAATATATTTTGGAGGTAAGCCACCTCTCCCAGTGTGCCATTTCATGCCACGAAGAGAAAGCAAGCCCCATTCATCGCTTCCGCAAAAAGGGAGGCTTGTACTATGTAATCTGTGCCATTTAGGTGGTTTTCTTACTGCTCCCAAACTACTGCATCACAGTCTCAAGACGATGCCCTCTTTTCAGCCATAGAATCAGAGAATCATAGAACATGTTGAATATGGAGGGGATCCATCGTGACCATCAAGTCCAACTCGTAGCCCTGTGCAAGGCAGTCCTTTTACCAGGTGGCAAAAAGCTGCAACGTGACATCCTCAGCAATCGTGACAGTGACCAGTATGCTTCCACCCTGGCAGGCCATCCTAAAAAGCCAGCTCCAGCCTGGTTTCCATCAGCTTTGCCCAGTAGTCATGGCACAGAAAATCTTTGTGTACAGTCAGGAAGGGAGGCGCAGCAAACGCCACGCACTTCCCACAGCCAGCACTGGTGGCTGAGGCACTCAGTGGAGGGGAAATGCAGTGCTCATGCTCTGATGGACAGCATGATCCCTGAGGACAGCCTGATCCAGTGCCCAAACAGGTTGTTTGGCTTACAGCATCCAGGAAGTACAGTCAATTCAGGAGCAATTCAAGCTTCAAGGGCTAGATAATACCCGAGCTCCTCTGCTCTCCTGATTCAACCTAGCCCACACCCAGAGGGCTACCTCTAACCCCACCCTACTTTTAAGCATCATCCACAACCTGCCTTGCTCATCTCTGTAATGCAGTGAATAAATGTTTGGATGCATTAGCATCCCAGGAGTCTGTGGTCTCGGAGAGGAGCTGGTATAACAGCAAGAAACAACTCATAGCAAGGAGGAGCTGCACTCAGAAAAAGCATGTGGAAACACACTGCAGAAGGATACTTCAAACAGTGCCATTCCTGAGAGGAAAAGGACACTTATGTCCAGAATGAGAGTGTCAGGCACACACTTTGAGCTGCTCTGAAACAGCTTTTTCATCTCACAGAAGCATACAATTTCTGTCCCCCTCAGCCTCATGCCACTGCAAACAGGAAAAAAGGAAACAATCTCTCTTACCACAGGTATCAGGGGACAGGAATGCATTTAGAAAGATATTCAGAAGACACAAATCACACAAGACCTAAATTTGTTCATCTGCAGACCCACTTCTCTTTAGGGCAACTATCCAGAGAAGCTCCGTATCACACACACCCCCCTCAGCCAAATTTCCAAAGGACCCATATACAATTTTACAACCCACCAGGATGCAAGGAACCCCCAGTTCACAGAGTGGGTCTGGGTGGGACAGCCAGATCGTGAAATCTCTGCTCCACTACAAGCCACCTTTCCATCAGGAATCACTTGTGAAGAAATGTCCCTTCAAGGACAGTGGGTGGCACATATCCCCACCTAGCCCAGGGACATTTTTCCCACCTTTTCTGGCTAAGCCCACAGTACTCACACCAAACAACTTTAGCAGTTGCTGCACCCTGGGGATCCTCAGCACCTGGAATACTGAGCTGACCTGGAGCAGGATACTCTGGCTGGTGGCTGACTGCCCCAATCTTCGAGCTTTGGCAGCAGTTCACAGGTTTGTCCAGCCTCAGCTGGAGCACAGCAGCTTGGCAGATGGCTCTCTGGTACCCTGCAACCCACCCAATCTTACTCTGCAGACATTACCCCTCCCTCCCTTTCTTGGGCTCCTTTCACTAAGCCACCACATTGTGCTACCTCTAAATTATCTTTAAATCAGCAACCAGCACTACCCCAGTGTCTTGCTCTCTCTGAATGCCCTTGCAAGCAAACAGAGACTCTCCAAAAAGAAACGCATGCAACGCCTCAGAAAAATCACCCCAGCCCCCAGGTCTGTTTCTCCACGGAGCAGGGATTGTTTCAAGCAATCAACTGTCCTGCATGAGCAAGGACAGTTTATCAGCCGTGGCCAAAGCATCCTTCCTTTGCACCAGTGGCCTTGCGTGGTGAATGACTTGTGCTGCCCCAGCGCTGGAGCTCCCAGCACTTGGCTCAGAACACACCCATGGAGACAACTGCCTGCAGAGATGCTCCATGGCACTAGTCCATGGTTTTCCCACAGAGAGCCTACTTCTTCAGCCCACAGGAATCAAACCCCAAACTATGTCTTATACCAAAGGTGCAAAACCAATTTCCAAACTTTCCAGGTGCGATGGGCAAGAATAGAAAGGGCCATTCTGGGGTGGAGGCGGGGAGGAGAAATACTCTGAACGACATCCATGTCTTTCAGCTATGCAACTTGACATCAGCAAAGAAAGTCTTGCTGAAAAAAGAAAACCCACTAGCATGTTCATTAGGATCCTCACTGCTCTTTTCCTTCTCAAGTTGATGGCATAGAAATGGAAACAGTAAATCAAATAATCTGCTCAAGCACCAACAGCAGTAGAGGACCACTTTCACACAAGTCAGTTGTGCAAGAATTTTCTGTATGGATCAAGAAGTCATAATTTTTTTGTTGTTTCAGGTTTTGAAGACAGCAGCATGTAAGTGTCTTGGAATTGTTCTTAACATCACCACTACCACAAAGGACGTTCTTACACTCTGCAATGACCAAGGCTGTAACTAACTGAATGGAAGCATTTGCACAGGGTCTCCTACATGGTTAACCTCATCTCTCTCCCATCAAAAGAATGCCCCAAAACCAACTCTCAGTGTGTAAATCAACAGAGCTAGGACAGAGTCACGGAGTGCATTAAACTAGTAACATCTGCTGAAACACATCAACTAAGGATATGACTGATGAAAAAGCATTTGGAGTAGAAAGAGGTTTCTTTTTACTAGCTAAACCAGAAAGGCTTGGATGACTCTTAGCAGTCTACTACAATTGCTTCAAATGCTGGGTGTGCAACAACCAGTTTCATTAGAAATACAGCATTTGACTTTCTCCCTGTTTTAATGGCCCTATGCACAGACAGAATTAAAGTGTGACTGAAGCTGCAAAAGCAGTAGTACTTGCAGTTGCCTATTACAGACGCAAATCACTTCAATAACATATAGATGGGGCTCTGCCTGACAACTGGACTCTGTGGGAGCCAGGTAATTGCTGTTTATGGCACGGAAATACTCATCTATATGGGAGTTAGCAACTTCAGTGGGTTTGTGTGAAGTTCAAGCTCATTACAACTCAATGTTTATGTTCCCTTGGAGAAGCGTAGGTAACACCTCAGCTGCACAGCAGAATCCCTGTGTATGCTTAATGTCCTAAAATTTTACACCTTTGGTAAACTCATCTCAACCCCACTCTTGTCCTTAAAGCGCAATGCTGTTACTCAGCCAAAGACTGGTGTTTTTCACAACATCTCATCTAATTCAAGAATTTGGGGAGATTAAGAGAGCTTGTCAGTGCAACAGAAGTGCTGATGTGTTACACAGACAAGTTACTTGGAGACACAAGCAAAACCACCCGCACAGGATGCAGGCTGGGGGTCCCAGCCCTGGGGTGCGAGTCCCAGTGCAGCTTCCCTGGTGCAGCTGGTGTCTCTCGGGATCTCGCAATAATGAGCTCAGAAGCGGAGCCTGAGCTTTCTCCCTTACGGAACTGAGAAAAGCATACAGGAGAAAAAAAATAAAACTAAGGAGGAAAAAGAAAAGGGAAAAAGTAAAACAATAAAAGGAAAAAGAAAAAAGGGAAGAAGAAAAGGAGGGAAAGAAAAAGGATAACAAAAAGGAAATGGAAATACGGGGAGAAAATAAAAGAGAGTAAAGGAAAGAAAAAAGAAAAGGGAAAGGAAGAAGAAAAGGGAAAGGAAAGGGAAAGAAAAAAGGAAAGGGAAAGACGGAAAGAAAGGGAAAGAAGGAAGGGAAAGAAAAAAAGGAAAAAGGAAAGAAAAAAGGAA